>NW_027505880.1:0-133408 GCF_021521415.1 Bidens hawaiensis | reverse complement strand
GAAGCTGATTCACACCACAAGAATATATCATTAACCGTCGGCTGATTGTTGTGGGCTAACTAGGGGTGCTACATGGTGCCACATGGGCACTTTAACAAACCGTCAAACTACATACCACAAGGTAAGGGGCGGGCAAGGGCTGGGTAGCCCTTACTGCATCTTCACCAAATGGTGGGTGGGGTCCACCCGATAACAACCAACCAAACTTTAGTTTTATTTTTTTTTGTTTTATTTAATTTTAGTTAATCCACAACGAGTAGTGCCTACGTGGTAGTGAAGTGTGTTTTTTTTATCTTTCAATCTTTTTTCCTAAGGTATTTTGTTTCAAGTAATGTAAAAGCTTTAAAAGAAAATTTCTTTAGTTTTGTATATATTAATTAAACATATATACTTGCAAAAATATATTTTCTTATCGTTACCTTAACCTTAGTGACCTCTCCTGCGAAACCAGTGGCGGCAGCTATTACTCCCAAAATGGCTGCAACCAAAGAGGAACAAAACAGTCTTTTCTGCATGTTTGAGCTGTGTATGAAACTATGGACGAGGAAATTAAGTTTGTGTCTTTTCCGAATTGATTTCGTAAGTTTATGTATAGATGGATGTTAAAGTTAGGTGCAGTAGACTATGATTAGATGCGCAAATGGATGTTGGTTAAATCAGAGGAAGACCGAGTTAGCTGCTAAAGTTTGTTATTATTTTTTATTTTCTTTCTAAACGTTTTAAGTTTTTGTTATTACTTCAATCAGCTGAAATTACCAGTTGTAATCACTATCACGTTTGCTTTGTTTCATGTATGATTAGGTTATAATAGGAAGTATGATTTTTGTAATAAGAATAAGAAGTAATCTAGTTCATTGATTTTAGACATGGATGATTGAGGTTAGTTTATGGGTGATATCAAATGTTACATAAAGAGAACGACATAATAGGGATAACATATTTGTTGATTTTCTCTTCCCAACATGCAAGACACATGTCAATTACATCTATAACGTCCATAACTTTTTTATCCGACAATTAAAAAAAATCACCATAATAACGAATGTTTTTTTTATCATTTATATGCAGTGTTGCAAAAATCGCTAGTCGGTGGTCGGGCGGGTGGGGTGGGGACTAGCGATTAATCGGGATTAATCGAGATTAGTCGGGATTAATCGGATCGGACTTTAATGTATGTTTTTTAGTTTTATACATACGCATGCCCATTTTTATATGTAATTTTCAGTTTTATACATACACAAACATATTTTGGCCGGAAATTGGCTAGAATCTCGCTGGAAACCACTAGTTTTTGCTGTAATCTCGCCGAAAATAGTTAATCTGGGTCGGAATCTCACCAGAAACCACTGATTTTGGTCGGAATCTCGCCGAAAGTCGTCGATTTTGGCGGATTTGACCGTTAACCGATTAATTGGCAGACTATCCCAAAATTAATCAGTGAAATGGGGACTAGCGATTAATCGGGGATTAATCGGGGACTAGTCGGGATTTTTGCAACACTGTTTATATGAGTATCATATTGCTATATAAAAATAAAAAAAATTAGTTGATTTTTTTACAAATTGTGTTTTACAATAACTGAGTTTTAGAAAACTGTGTTTTTACATACAATTGTCTTTTTCCTTGTGCTTTTCCGTTGGTTTTCATTGTGTTTTTTTTATAGTATTTTCCATTGTGTTTTTTTTTTTCGGTGAACTTTTTGACGACTATTTTTGTAACAACTCGGGTTTCGTTTACTTTATTAACATCTAAATACCCGATCCGTTTTCGATTTCGGATAATTTAATCAACTTACACACCGCATTTATCGAACTAATAATATTTTATTATTAATTAGGTATTATAATTATTTAACAAATATATACATATATATATGTATATATATATATATAACTTTCAGTTATATACAATTTAAACTCTAAACTCTAGTTTTAACCTATTATGTTTTCACATTCAATTTCTAGGGACTAAAATGCAAATTATGCATATATAATCTATTAACCCGTTTACATGTATTCCAACCCCACATCTGTGACCCAATTAACAAACCCGAATCTCGTTTATCATTCTTGGACCTTAATTCTCGCAGTTTATTTGGAAATTGAATCAATAGGCGTGTTAATCATACCAAATCGACCTACCGACGTAAGTGAATTAGGAAACTAAAATCGTTTATTATAGGTATTACGTATATGAACAACCGTCATTAACCCGTTTATGGTTATACATTAAAACCATAATAATTCAATTGAAATTGCAGAAACCATCATACCTTCATCGCCAAAATAACCCCATAACGAATTTGGTTTTAATCACCTGTCGGATCGGGTTCTTGATAGAATTAGGGTCGCCTGTTCTTGTCCTTATATGCCATCGATACGTCCTCGTTAAAGGTAAGTCAATATACTGCTATGTTCGTCATGATTCAATCGTCAATAACCCTAACGTTAATCGAACCCTTAGTTAACGGATTGATCGATTGAGTCATTTAGGGTTTATGTTCTTTTTGGTTCGCTTACCGGTTTTTCTTATATGATTGAATTCCTATTGTTATCATCTAAACCCCTAGCCCAGTTGCCTAGGGGTGTGCGTGTTAGGTCTGTTGCGGCTGGGGGGCACGGGTTCTAGCCACCCGCAGCCCGGATATTTAGTTGTTTATTTTGTTTAGCCATTCAAAACATTATATTAACTCATTTAATCATTTAAACTATAGTATTATATATATAATAATTAATCAGTATCTTGTTAAAAACCAACATGATAACTAGTCACGTTTTCGAACTTTGGTTAAAACCACACACACACACACACATATATATACACACACATTAGTTATTAAAATTTGTTAAAGATTTTAATTTATATAAAAAAAAGATTTTAATTTAGAATATATATTTAAAATTCATCTTGTTATTTAACATATTAAAATATAGTATAAATTCAAGTATTTCTATAACAGATCATATTTCGTATAAATATTATTATTTATTATATATTTTTATTATTTACATTATGTATTTAAAATAAATCTTTATCAAAAATAAAAATATATATAAAAAACATAAAACATGTTTTTAGATTGTAATGAACAAATCTCTTTATATAAACTAAAATGTTTTATAAATAATTATTTAAGTATTTTTTTAAGTATTTTTATATAATTAAATCATATTATTACGATATAACCTTGATAATAAAATTTGTAATAACTTAATGAAATAAATAACTTTTGTAAGATTACACCCGATCATCATCTAAATCCCGAACCTCTATCTAGTTTTAGCTTCGTTATTCAATCTATATATTTTTCTCAATTATTCTTTATTAGGATACTCGTCGGCTGTTCCGAAGAACTAGATCTCCGTTGATATCTTAACGAATCTTTATCTCTTGCTTAATGGCTAATTTGAGTATCTCACTCCCTTATTTTTACTCATTTTTACTGTTTTGGGGACATATGCGTTCGTAGATATTTTATTACTATATATTACTCAACTTGCAACTGTTAGTGATCATATGTGTTTAACAATTTATGCCTAACGTGTTATATGCTTATATGTTTTACTTGAATACATTCCGGAGAGGTCCGACATATTCTCAGACTAGTATGATCATACGACTGTCTTGTTAGCCATCGTCCAGTTTATCTGGCATCGAGCTTACTGACAACGTATTTTCTTGCTTATTTGTTAAATTGCTAATCTCACATGAAACATTTTGCTCTTTTATTTATTATTATATATTCACAAAATCTGGTGTTTTACTCACTCAACCTAGTGTTGACAAAATTATTGTATTTTTGACGCATATGCAGCTCATCGTGTGATATGATTATCAAGTTCATTTGAAGAAAACTTAGGGTTGCATGCTAGTGAAGAAGATACAAGATTTAAATTTAGTTTTTTATATGTTTTATTTATAAAAACTTTGTACTTTGTTGGATTATTTGAAACTGATTAATAGATATTATCATTATAAGTATTGCATGATAGTACCTTGAGACCTGTGAGCAATCAGCTCACGCCCCGACATTTGTGGCGTAGGTGGGGGTGTGACCATTTGGTTGTGTTAGTGTGCATGTACTTACAGGTGTATGCATACTAGAAGCTCTAACAGGTCATCACCACTAGTTTTTTATCCTGAGATTGAACGAACACTTCGTAGAAACCGAGTCCTGCTTAGGGAGAACAGGCTTCTTGGTTCTCCAACTGCATCAAACAACACCATGGATTCACCTGTCCATACTTTGGGGCAAGCATAGCCAACCACACCTCCATCGATTACTACTACCATACCTACTTCATCAAGTGAAGTAAAACCAACTTACACAACCGAGCCTACGAATACTCAACTCACTTACTCAGTATCATCAACATTGCCACCTATTTCCAATCTTTTTCCTACCTTTGGTGCGTCATCATCTCAACAAAACCAACAACCAACCATTCAATAACCACATTCAAGCTACCGATATCAACCACCACCTTTCATGCAATATTCAAGAACACAAGGTGATGGTTATGTTCCTGGGTTTGACGGGGAGTTTGAGGGGTATGAAGTGGAAGGTTACTACACGGAGGGTGATGGAAGTCAAAGGGTGAATCAAGGGAACTTTGTCTATGCTTATAGGCAACACACAGAACCGATACAAGAACTTAATAGACAACCACCACCGATTGTTCAACAAGTTCAACCACCACTGGTTATTCAACAACAACAAGCTCCACAACAAAGTTCATCCACAAGGGCAACCATTTCAACAACAAATGCCCCAACCACAATTTCAATAATTTTCACCTCTAAGGCCCATTTATAGGCAAATGGGTCAACCAAGAGTACCAATGGGGTTACCAAGAAGGCATGCAAGAGAGATGGTAAAGGGAACTGAAGCTCACTTTCGACCGGTCATCACTAATAATACATCTTCGGTGTTTATTCCCCAAAATCAACTTGGAAGAACATTTGACGTGAGAACTAATTCGATCCAAAGTCTACCATAGTATAAGGGTCTAGCAACAGAGGAACCATACTTTCACTTGGAGGCGTATGACTCAATTTTCAACACGATTGGCGGCCAAGGGATTTCATCGAATGAGGTTAAGTTGGTTTTTTTTTAATTCTCGTTGGAAGATAAGGAAAAGAGATGGTTTTAGACATTGCCTTCCGCATCCATTTATACTTGGGCCGAGATGCAACAAAGATTTTTAGAAGAATTTTACACGGATCAAAAGACCAATGATGCAAGAAGGAGTTTGAGAACTTTCCAACAACAATCGGGTGAGATGTTTCATGAACCATTTGAGCGGTTAAACATGATGATCAAGAATTGTCCTCACCATGGTATTGCTCTTTGGAAATTTTTGAATGCTTTTCATGAGGGATTGAATACGGAAGATGAGCGGGATTTGATGTCAATCACAAATGTTACATTTGGTACTAACTAAGAGCAAGATGATTGGGCATTTTTGAAACAAATGTCAGTCACATCAAAAAGAAAAGCCACTACATCAAAAAGGGCTTTTTAGGACCTTTTGTGTGGGACGCTTGTAAAATAAGGTTCTCAAAATCTATTAATATGACAAATGAACATTTGGGGTCCTTTTACAATATACGCTACAGTGCCGGTGTCCTAAAAAGTTATTTAATTGGATGGATGATTCTTTGGGGTCGTATTATCATATAAATTAGTAAGACACTTAAAAAGTAAATCCTAACAAAGTAATCTATAAGACATGTAGTTATTGGTGTCCCATTATGTGGTAATGTAATAGGACACTTAATCACTGGAGGTCTTATTATAACATAACTTAATAGAAAAATTTGTAGTTAAGTCATAAATGTTCGGTGTTATAGTACCCTTTCTAGTCGAAGTCATATAAGAACATAACTTAATAGGACATTTTACACTATGGCCATATAACTTTAACCTTTATAAGATGCATAATCATTGTGGTGTTATTATAATACACTGTAATAAAACATTTGATATTTTAGTCATAAAACATCTGGTTTATAGGACGCTTATTCGATAGAGTTTTATTATAACATAACTTAACAGGAAACTTGATACTTGAGTCTTATAATTTTAACCTTTATATGACGCTTAATCATTGTGGTATTATTATAATACACCGTAATATGACACTTGATATTGTAGTCATAAAACATATGTTTTATAGGACACTTATTCTCTAGAGTTTTATTATAGCATAACATAATATGACACTTGACACTTGGGTCTTATAATTTTAACCTTTACATGACGTTTAACCATTTTGGTGTTATTGTAGTACACCGTAATAGGAAACTTGATATATGAGTTATAAAACATCAGTATTATAGTACACTTATTTGCTAGAATTTCATTGTGGCATAACTTATTGTGACACTTGACACTTGTGTAACATCCCAAAAATTCTCGTAAACCGAAAGACACGTTTGTGCAGTTTGTAAATTAATTTCTTGGGTTTTGCGTGAGCGCTTAAGGACCCATGGTATGTCTAAGAGGCATTTAATCAGTTTGGGAACATGGGGCTAAGTTTGCAAAGTGTGGGGACTAAATCGTAACATTTTTAAACCAAATATTTTATCACAACCCCTTCCCCCCTACCCCCATCTTCTGGCCGCAACTTTCTTCACCACCAAACCCTTCATTTTTGAATGAGTTAATTCAATTCCAAGCTTGTAGATGTCATTCAAGGTGTCTACTACACTCTCATGATCTTTAATTCCATTATCTCGGTCATTAAGATGGTCAATTAAGCCACTTCTTGAACTAGGGACAGATTCAGATTAAATTCGTTTGGCATGCTTCCCGATGTCAAAATTTGAAGGTTTTGGTGTCAAATATCCCCAGGTATGTCTAGTATATCATACTAAAAATTCATGATCATTGGATTTGTATTGATAGGTCAATTGATAAAAACCGATTTCTAGGGTTTTTATAGGTTGAAATCGTTAATTGTTGTCTTTCGGGTATTATTTGAAGGAATGGTCAACCCGATCAGTTTGAGGGGTCTCATGTTAGTGTATGAGAAGTGGGAAAATTAATTTTTTTTGTCTATAGGGGCTAGTTTGGTTGATGTTACCTTAATTGTTTTGAAAGAGCGCGTAAAATCGGTTAATTGTGAATTAATGTGGAAATTGATGATATTTCAAACCCCACCGACTTGGGTGGTTAAATATTGATGTGTAGGCTGTAATTAAGTCAAATATTCTCAAATTGGGGCTGGTTTGGTTAGTGGTTGGTTAATCGGTTCGTTAACGCACGAATCCAACTCAATTAACGTAAAATGGGCATAGTTTGGGAACCGTTGGTGGTGTTTTGTTGGAAAGGGAGTTTTGGGTCATTTAAGGACTCCGAGGGCTGATGTAGATGGTTATGATTATTGGATGTGGCTTTGGGTCAATCCAATCACGTTAGGACGTCTCGTAGGATAAACGAGTCATTTTGGTCAAGTTAGTGATTGTTGTGTGCGTTAACTTTACAGATTTATGGATTATGAGTGATTAGCTAGAGGATCCAGTTGTGATGTTTATGTGAACCATATCAGGTGAGTTTCATGATGCCCCTTTTAATGTTTTACGTTTTGGGCTAGCATACCAGTTTTATGACTATTTTACCCTTTTGAAGCATTTGAATGATATTGCATAGTTCATGTCATTTTTACTATCTATGCTTGGATGTTTGTATGATTGATGTTTTATAGTGTATGTGTGTGTGTGGCCACCACGTGTATGTTATTGTTGGGTGAAACTAGTGGATTGTAGCTAGTTTTATACCATGTAAATTATTATTACAATCTTATATATTTTATACAATTTTTATGCATGATCGAATATTAGTTGAGGTATCGTGTCGTAACGTGTCTGTTAACTATATGTTATTACAAGGAGTAAATCATAATAATGAATGAGTTCGGTTCGTATTGATTAAAAATTATTACAATTAAGGTGGTTTAATACAAATTATTGAATATGGTAAATTATAAAAATAACATATTGTTTTGATGGGGTTTTGGGGGTTTAAACTTATAAAGATGAAATGCAAACTAATAATGGGTTGAGTACCTAAGTGCTGGAAATTCAGCTTATTTCCAGATTTTATCGGGTTTTAAAATATTCATAGTAAATTAATCGAACATCCGTTCGGGGCGCATTATATATTGATAGAAAGGTCTATGAGTCTAATTGTTTCAGATTTTTAGCTTAAAACAAAATACCTAACATAAGTTGGCGAAAATACTGAAATACTACAGCTGCGCAGATCTGTTTTTCTTAAACAAGAGACTTTAAAGTATTTGCTTGTGAATGTGGTTGTGTGAATTACAACTTATAAGAAGGGAGTAATGACGTTTTATTATATTGGTGTATTATTATATTTATGGTTTGTTTATAGTGTATTGTGATTCTAAGTTACAATGGCTACTTGGAGGTGAAAAGGCTTAGTGTCGAGCTCTAATGAAGGAGGAAAACATAAGAAGATCAAAGTCGGGCTTTAAACAACTAAGTGGAGATCGTGCCTTGGGGATGAAATTGATATACTTTAATTTTATAATATATAATTCTGATTTATAGTTGAATATCGTATATACAGGGTATGGGCCCTCACTAGGTTTTGACTAATTATCTATTGTGGTGGTAACATGCAAGTAGGACAAGTTAACTATCTAATAAGTGGCCAAGACATATGGATTAATCGGATAGTCATGGATTGCACCTCATATTGGGAGACCGATATTAAAGAATTATTTGAGGGAACTGGAGAAATGACGGGCTGGCTCAAATTTGTGGCTGATAAAGGTGGTTGCATAAAGTCATGGAGGTTTTTGGATGATTGTTTTTATTTGTGTTAAATTGAATACTTTAATAATGTGTATGTTAAAAAAATGAATAATTTGACTAATGGTCAAGATGGATGCTTTAGCTGTTCTAGCTATTTTTAAAATGGTTCATTGTTTGGATATGTTGTTTATTTGCTCACTTTTTCTGTATAAGCTATGTTTTCATTTGTCTTTAAGGCGGTTGATTTGCCGCCATAATTGATTGAAAAACGTCATATTTTCTCACTTTTTTTGTACTAGTGATTAGGTAAGCACATGTCAGAACATTGTAAAAGTGTCCTAATATGTTTTTATTGGGACGCTTTTTGGGATGTTAACGAATATATTATGCGACCATAAAATTTGTTTCATATCTTATATGGGATATCAGGATTTTTTTCTTGATATTAAACTACCTATAATGTTACACCATAAGGGTCTTATAAATTAATTTTTAAGGATGCTTGTATGTGTATTAAAAGATTAAAGGTAGGTAAGCACATGTTTAAACATTGTAAAAGTGTCCTAATTTGTATTTATTGGGACGCTTTTTGGGTTGTTAATGGATATTTTATGCGACCATAAAATTGGTTTCATAATCTTATTTGGGATATCGGGACCCTTTTTGAGTTTCGAGACTTGTTACGACCCCCTTACATGAAATGCTTTTCTCGTTGGTCCTATTAACTTAATGGTCCTACAAAATAGTATTTTAGGACGGTTTTGTGTGTACTAAAAAGCCCTTTTTGTTGTAGAGAGCTCAAACCGCAAGAAGTGCAACGCCGGAAATTGGAACACCACAAGTACATGCTGTGGAATATGGAGGGGTACAAACCACTAATCAAGTAATCGATGTTTGTACGAATTGTAATGAGTTTGGTCATGCATCGGAAGTGTGTACGGTGGGACAAGTACAAGTGGAGGAGGTGAATGCACTTCAATGAGGAGGTGGCAGAAATTACAATATGAACTCAAACACTTACCACCCCGGGTTGAGAAATCATCCAAATTTTCGATATGGAAATCCGGCCACTCAGTCCAACCAGAATTTCCAAGGGAATCAAGGAAATTATGTTCCTCACCAACAATACAACAATCAAAGTAATTTTCATGGCGGGAATAATCAAGGGTTTCAAGGTCAGGGGGTTGTGGTCAAAGTGGGTCCGCGATTCAAAGTTCATCAAGTGGCAATGAAGTGATGGAGATGCTCAAAGTGATGCAACAAGACATGCAAAGAAGAAATCAACTTGATGAAATCCGTATGCAAAAGGATGAGGTCCGTGAAGCCATTCAATCATTGACGACTCAAATGGGTCAACTTGCAACCGAACTGTCGAACTTGAAGAAAAACAAGGGTCAATCCATCAAACGTTTGGCCGATTAGACTTAGGGTTAATGAAGAACACACTCCTACGAGTAGACACATGTAATTAATTACCTGAAATAGTTGTTAAACAATGGTTAATCGATCAAGAACAGAGCCGGCAATAATAAGGTAAAGAACAGGTAATTGTAGGTTTTTAAAATCAAATTAGACTTAAGGGTTTGGACGGAGAGGTTATAAGAATGGTGTCTATAAGTTTAATTGAATTATAAAGGTCGTTTATATGTATAATAAGAGCGATTTGATGTCAATTGTTCATATTAAGAAAAACGAATCACAATTGATCAAGTTAATTCAATTAAATCGTCGGTTAGGCCGAATTAAGCAAGTATACTACGTCCATTGATTATATATCCATAAAATATACGATAATTGAGGTCCAAGATTTCATATATTGTAATCGGGTTTGTAATAAGGGTATGAGTGTGGGTAGGATCTTGGGTTAAATGGTTAGGGATGATGATAATATTAATATTTACATTCTAGTCCTTGGAGATTGAAGGTGGATACATAGAGAGCTAAAAGTTTTAGTTTGGGTAACTTTTGCCGTTACATGAAAGTTTAAAATATATAATTTATAAATAATTAAGAATAATATTATAACAATAAATTACACTCGATAAATGCGATAAAACTTCCTGAACATTGAAATGTGTCGGGTATTTAATAAACATATTGATTTGAATAATCCGAGTTGTTACAAAACATGTATACATAAAATGTTATTTTTATAACTTAAAAAAACTATGACAATATATACTCAAATTAAAGAGAATAAAACACTGATTTTTACAGTGCAGTTTGAAAAAAAATATATTATTGTACGAAAAAGTTATGATCTTTTGAAAATCATGAGGGAAGTTGAGTTAAAAGTGAAATTAAAATGAGTAACTAGGCAAAAGATAAAGGTTAAATTTGTAACTATTCTCTAAATTTACAAAAAAATTGATTAAAGTAGAGGGACTAAGATTGTAACTATCATGGAGAAATATGTAAGACACGTGATATGGGTGTTCTTCGGGTTATTTATTCGGGTTGCGGGTTGTTCGGGTTTGAGATCAAAGAAAATTGACCCAACAACCGACCCAAATAAGGTCTGGTTGTTCGGTTTTCGGGTTAAATGGGTTGGGTAAATTCGGGTTGGGTTTTAAAAGTTAAAACTATTTTTCACTGTTAGCAAGATCATAAATAAAACCATAATTCAAATGAGTTAAAGGAAGCTCCTTAAATCATATTTTCCGTGTGTAGCTTTTGACGAATACTCAAACTTATAAACATTTCAGCATAATAATCTATAATATATATATATATATATATAATGAAATCTTAAAAAGTTCTTTGGTTGCTACCTACATCCTCTTAAGACACCAGACTGCATTATTTGTAAATGGAGGTTCTCATGCATTTGACCTGAAACCCTTTAAAACTCTCTTTCCAATAAGTAACGACATAAATAAGTATTGTATACAAAACCCCCCACAATATCAGTAGTAGCCATCACGTAAGTCTACAAAGACTTAACCACTGTAATGTAATAAAAACCATTTGAAAACACTTGGACTGTTTTACTCTGTCATGAATTATACATGTTTAAAAATCTCAATGACAAGTTCGGAAAACCGGTTATCTCACAATAGTGTGAGTTGTACAAAAACTCAAACGTCTCACCTTGCAAGTTTACAAATTATGAGCTTCCTGATGTTAAGCACCGAATTTAATACAATATAGTATGTATTAGTATACACCGAAAAGATTTCACGATAATCACGAGATTGAAAACTTTACACGATGGCATAAAGATTCGTGTATCAAAGTCTCTATTAACCAGACAGAGTATCTTTGCAGCTACTAGTGGTATTGTAACTTAATAAATAAACATTATTTTCACTACATTTCTTCCCGAAACCTTCCGGTTGACTAACATACACGGCCTCTTCAAGCTCACCATGTAAGACCTCCGATTTCACATCCAAGTGATGTACTTCTCACCCCTCTCGGGCGGCTAAGGCGAGTATCAATCTAACCGTTTCAATTCGAGCAATGGGAGAAAAACTTCATTGAAATCCACACCGATCATTGAACATAACCATTCGCCACAAGCTGTGCTTTGTATTTTATTGTTCTACCCATAGCATCCTATTTAATTTTATAAACCCACTTCAACCCGATAGCTTTAAACTCGTTTGGCTTGTCAACATGTTCCCACGTCTTATTTCGCTCAATAGATGCAATCTTCTCGTTCATTGCATTATCCCATTCTTTTACTCCGGGTGCCTCGACATAACTCGTCGGTTCACCTTCTTAAGTCAAAAAATAATTCTTCATCTTCAAACCCTTCATCCCCTTCTTCCCCTTATGGAAACTCAACATTTAACACATAATCATTCAACTTTTTAGGTAAAATTGAGGTTCGGTTCGACCGTCTTGGGGTAGATGGACCTAGGTCAGTATGTAATTAGACGAACCGGGCTGCTGATGCGCGCAGTTTGCTGAAACGGGCTGCTGAAACAGACCTGGTGGGCTGATTGGGCGGATTTCGGTGCTGTTTGGGCTGAATTCGTTATGTTTGGGACGAAGTTGGTGCTGTTTGGGCTGGATTCAGTGTTGTTTGGGATATTTTGCTTGTTTTGGTTGTTGTTTTTGCTAGGGGTATTTTCGTCAATCAAGTTTATAACGTCCCCAACTTGTTCCACATTAGACCAATTGCAACCTTGTTTCTCATTAAAAATAATATCTCAAGAAACATGAATTTGATGTCTACCGGACCGGATGTACGATCCGGTATGCCTTTTCCCGGGTCGGTACCGAGATAAACCATAGGGGTACTTCTTCGTCAAGCTTTTTAACCGAAGTCGTTGGAGGTGTTTTCACATAACCAACACACCCGAAAACCCGTAAATGATCAAATTGGGTTTTACACCTTTATAAGCTTCATAGGGAGTCTTCTACGGTAGTGATTTCATCGGTACACGGTTTTATATATATATAGCATGTCCCGCCGCTTCTCTCCAAAAACGTTTTGGAAATTTTATGACAGGGATCATGCTTCTAATTGTGTCAATCACGATTTGATTTCTCCGCTCCACTACACCATTTTGTTGGGTTGTGTATGGGGCGGAATAATGTCGTGTGATTCCTTCACTTGTGCAAAATTTTGAGAACTCACAAGACGTGAATTCTCCTCCATTGTCGGTTCGAAAAATTACAATTTTGTACCCGCTTTCACCTTCAAACAAAATTATATATTTTTTGAAATAATTAAAAGCTTCGCCTTTTGATTTTAACAAAAATCCCCACATGAACCTCGTGTGATCAGAAAAAATAAGAAAAATAAATTTCTTACTCGATGGTGTACTGTTAGGATTAAACGCACACACGAACTGAACACGACACGAAAGCAATAACGAACACGAGGATTTAACGTGGTTCGGTCTAAACTGAACTACGTCCACGGGTGGCAACTAGGTATATCTTTTATTGAGTGACAACGATTACAAGTATATAATATGATTAATATAGAGATGCAACTAGGGTTAGTATCTTATTAAACAAGAAATCCAAACCGGGTCGGGCTTGCCCTTTGGACTTCAAATAATAAACCGGGCCTACACCGAAAGGCCTACGAAACCCAACAAACTCCCACTCGGAGACCTTGAGTACTCTCGTCTGCACTCCTGATTGTACTTCTGTAATATAAACATATAACTTCTAGTTGCCACCGCCTTCACATCAATTAACCTGAAGACCCGTTGAAGCTCCCCGGAGCTCCAACACGTCAGTCACGACTAAAACTGCCCTTGACCCGTTCTCTGTCCCTACCGGCTCCCACTAAAACAAACTACCGGATCCTGAGATACCATGAGAACAAACACTCTCCGTATTCAGCAAGTAATTCACTGGAGAGACTTTAACAGCTGGAATACTGGTTTTCTTAATCCATTGTCGATCTGGAACTGTAACTGAAACATAACCTGCGCTCCCACTGTCACGATGTTCTCTGATTGATTTAACCTTCCTAGCTCGTTCATCCTGAATCTTCACTTTGCCTCTGGGTTTGTTACTTGCAAAACGAACCTTCTTCTGCCCACGAGATTCTGTGAACCGGACTTTGTCTTTCATCAAAACTGGATCCACTCCTTTCGGTGACATATCGACCATATACAACGAACCCATTTTCTTGCCACGAGCAACAACGAGATTCCCTTTGACTACTTTCCACTGCCCATTCCCGAACTTAACATCGTAACCCTGATCATCCAACTGCCCAACTGAAATCAAACGTTTCTTCAAACTTAGAATAACCCTAACATCTTTCAAAGTCCAAGAAGTACCGGCTGAAGTTATCAAATCAACATCTCCCATACCCGTAACCTCTAGAATATCATCGTTCGCAAGTCGAACCTTTCCAAAATCCCTAAACTTTAGATTCTTTATCGTTTCACTACAGTGAGTGGCATGAAACGATGCACTAGAATCCATCACCCAAGAATCAACGTTATCCTCAACTCTAAGAACGTAAAACTCATCCTCTGGGCATTCTTCTGCAGTGTTGACTTCTGTAACGTTCACCTCTTTCTTACCATTCGGACACTCTTTACAACCCCAGCATTCAATATCATTACGAGTCCTAGACTGACTCCTCTTCCTACTCTCACCGCCTCGTCGTTTTCCCCTACCTCTGCCTTCTGTGACTAATATATCACTTGATGATCCACCTGAATTTCTGCGTCTTGAATCTTCTCTAAGAATCAAATCCCGAATCCCATCAAAAGTAATCTTTGTAGACGAACTACAAACCGTAGTCACTGTTTGCGACCAACTGTCGGGCAAAGAGGATAACAATAAAAGACCTTGAACTTCATTATCAAACTTAATGTCGACTGACACTAAGCGGGAGAGGTTCGAATTAAGATTATTGATATACGTTGTAACTGACCCACCCTCTTTCATTCGAGTTGTCACTAGCTCTCTGATAAGATAGACCTTATTCGCTGCCGAAGGCTTCTCATACATGTTGGATAGTGCATCCATCATACCACGGGCTGTGGTTTCTTTCATGACGTTAAACGCCACATCTTCCAACAACGACAAAGTAATACAAGCCCTAGCTTTCTTATCTAACTTCTTCCAATCTGCTTCTGACAACTTTTCTGGTTTTTCATTCTCAAACACTAGATATAAGTCTTTCTGACAAAGTAGCACCTCAATCAGCATCTTCCACCAACCAAACTTCTGTCCGTCAAACTTCTGTATCAAAACCTTTCCGTCTTCTGCCATGACAATGACTAAAACGAAAAACTGGATAAAAACAGACAGACACAGCAACACGAGCCTGAACTTAACAGTTGTTCTACCGAACTCTGTTAAACAATCAACCTATTTAAACGCAGCGGAATAAAGAACTGTAAATCAGAAAACTGAAACGATAAAACCTGACAAACGTGGTTGGCACTGGTTGTTTGTTTCTTTAAACGATTCTTCCTATTTAACAACTGTTCTTCAAAAAAAGGATCTTGATTGAACGGTTCTTCGCTCGCACAGTGAAAAAGAAGATCTCGACCCAATATGTTTCTGGGCTAAGCTGCCCAAGTCTTTTGGCCCACCCCCAAAAAAAAATCAACAAAACTACTTTGGGCTTACTGCTCTTTTTTTTAGGACCCAAAAAAAATAAACTTGATCCGATCATACAACGTGAGGATGTGTTGGTCAAACCTTGGTCAAAGTGATCTAAAATAAAACAAAAAACAATCGACCAACTGGTAATCTGACCACGTGTATACCTGCTGATTATTTCGCGAAACTGTATCGTGAAGACTGGTTAAGTGATGACCATGGTCGCGAAACCCTAAATCACGATCAAAAACTTGCGGCGACGAACCGAACTGGTTCAACGTGTTCTTCGTGTGATCTGAACCTAAGCTCTTGATACCACTTGTTAGGATTAAACGCACACACGAACTGAACACAACACGAAAGCAATAACGAACACGAGGATTTAACGTGGTTCGGTCTAAACTGACCTACGTCCACGGGTGGCAACTAGGTATATATTTTATTGAGTGACAACGATTACAAGTACATAATGTGATTTATATAGAGATGCAACTAGGGTTAGTATCTTATTAAACAAGAAATCCAAACCGGGCCGGGCTTGCCCTTTGGACTTCAAATAATAAACCGGGCCTACACCGTAAGGCTTACGAAACCCAACATGTACTCGGTGAAATTACACCACATAAATCGCCATGAATCAAATCAAGTGGTTTCTTGGCTCGAAACAAGTTTGATCCGGAAACCGTTTCCGGGATTTCTTACCTACTAAACAACTATCGCACAGATTAGTATAAGAAATAAACGAAGGAAAACCACGTACCATATCCTTGGTTGTTAGAAGTTTCATTAACTCAAAATTCAAATGGCCTAAACGCGCGTGCCATAGCCAACCCAGATCTTCAATGTTTGATAATAAATATACCGGTGTTCCAACCCGAAGTTGCACCTTATACAACCGATTCCTTGATCTAACCGACTTCATTATTACCTTTCTCGATTTATCAAGCACTAAATGTTGGTCATCTTCCATAATAACCTTGCACTCATTTTCAGTTGCTTGTCCCGAGCTTAAAATATTGCTCGTTAAACTTGGGAGAAAATAAACGTTAGTGATTACCCTCTCAACATCATCATAAATAGTAGTTATCGAGCCTTTTCTCTTTATGTCCACACACGAACTATCACCGAAACGAACCTGTCCAGTAACCGTTTCATCTAAATCAGAAAAGTAAGATTGCGTACCTATCATATGATTGCTCGCCCCATTATCGAGGTACCAAATGCCATCCTCCTTCGGTAATGACTCGTACCGCTTCAGATGCACGTTTTCTTTGTTCAAGAAAACTTCTTCATTAATACTTATCTTCATCAAAACTTCCTTCGTTGCTAGTCCGTTTGCTTCGGTTATGTTTAATTCATGTCATTTTTCTTTGACTCGTTTTACTCTTCTTTTCAGGCATGCCGAAGCGTAGTGACCCATCTCGTCACAACGAAAAAATTGAACCCCCGAATAATCCTTTTTTATACCCGAATCACCTTCTTTGTTTCGGTTGTATTTGCCTTTCGATTTATCTCGGGATTGCTCTTGATGTCGTTTTCCTTTCCATTTTTCCCACCCTTGGAGTTGCTCAGAGAGGAAGATTTATTAAACAAGAGCTTACCATGATTATCATCCATATCATCGACACTTTTCACACGGTCTTCGTAGGCTTTTAATCTACCTACCGTTTCTTCATACTTTATGGTTTTTAGGTCAATAACTTTTTCTAATGAGGCAATAACGTTATAAAATACTTAGGCATGCTTGTAAAGAACTTTCTTACTTGCCTTTGTTCATCGAGTGCAGAATCGCGCGAGGCGAACTTTGAGGCTATACCGAATAGTCTCCTGGTAAAGTCATCAATAGTATTAGTGTCCTTCATCCTCATGGTTTCAAATTCAGTAATTAAGGTATGTAGGCGTGCCTTAACCCTCCCTTCGCCAACATAACGGATCTTGATCGCATTACAAATTTCCCAAGCGGTGTCGTGTTGGCCAACTTGTTGGATTTGTTCTTTTCGAATGGATTGAAACAATATGCAATTTCAGCATTGTTCTTCTTTTCATCTACTGCAGCTCCTGATCTCGGCTCAACAACATCCCACAGATCATGGCTTCAAAACAAGGCTTTGATTCGAAGCGCCCACGTGGTGTAGTTTTTCTTTGTGAGCATTTGACAGAGTAAAGGAATTGAAAACCACTCGTACGGCTTGAAGAATCACCCATGACTCCTCTTCTTCTCTCGCGACTGTAGGTTTTTAGGATTCTTGAATCGATCGTGAAACAGAAAAAATAAAGAAGAATTGGTGATGAATTAGTTGTTTTATCCAAGAAAACAATTACTTTGTGCTTTAAAAAAAGAATCTCGTGGTAGGTGATTAATTGTTGTTTGCGTCAGGTCTTCAACCACAAAACAACAAAAGTATATTTGTTGTTTTATAAGAGTCTTCCAGCCAATTGAAGTCTTCCACCACCTCTATCTTCAACAACTAAAAGTTGACTTCCCTTGTTTATTAAAATAACTCTTTAATCAAACAAGGACTTCAAACGGAAAAGAAACTCACATATGAACTCGTGTTTTTATAAACCGAGCTCTGATACCAATTGAAGTTTGACAACCAGAATTGAAAACAAAAAACCAAATTTAGATCATAAGCTCGATCCTTATAATTCTTATTAGCTCGAAAAATAAAAATGCATAATGATATAACCCATGAGCTCGGGTATATATACTAGTGTAAACATGAAAACCTAATTAGACTAGAATACAAACTCATTATCATACTCAAATACTAATTAGTAAAAACATATTTTAAACAATTAATTAAATAACTTGTAGCCCAAGTAATGTGCTCGACTTGGTCCCCAGGATACGATCCACCATTGGCTCGATGGACCGGCCCAAATCAAATTATGGCTAACAACAGCAGTACACCATGAAGCTAGAGTAATATGTGATACCCAGTGTAATATGATTTTTGGCTGTTATATTTTTTGATTCTAGCTTATATTTGTAAGGTGTTTGTTTAATAAGAAATTGAGTTTGATTATTTTGTCAAAGGAAACCATATTGTTCACAATGTTCTGACTAACCCAACATGCTTGAGTTTGCGCAACTGAATCTTTGCTTCAGGCTTAGCAAATTTAGACAGAATTGATTCATAACATCCATTACAAACTCAGCCCAAGTCTCCATCTTGCACGTCCCTCGTGTGATATCGCCATGTCTTTGTCGCCACCACAAAGTAGCGGTAATATCCTTCAATTATATTTTGGTCGTCGTGATTTTAATTGCATTGTCTACAATGCCGACCCCCACGAAGTATCGCTCCATCTTCCAAAGTTAGCAACAAAAACCCCCGCCTAACGTTTGCTTTCAAACGCGTTTGGTCTAGGAATTTTGATGCGTCTAGCGAAAGGGTTAACGTTCTCAATAACATTAACCAAGGCCTTTCCGCACACATTTTGATACGTCGAGCTCGTTTATGTCTGAAGCAAATTTGCGATCTTGTTCTTAACCATTAACGTTATCTCATTGCGGAGTGTTTGGGTAGCATCCTTCAAGTCTTCGCGAAGCTCCATGAAGTCATTTCCCAACGAATCCAACTACTGCGATGTATCTTTGACTTGGAAGGCTCTTACCTTTCTTCCCAACTCCTTTTTGTGACCCATCTCGGCCTCCCTTCGCGTGCAATGGTATCACCCATCGCAACACCGTCAACCTTGCTCGAATTTGATGTCATCCGGACGAAACGACGTGTTCAAATACCACTTGTCATAGACTGAACCTTTTTGTCTTAAGTGCGTCTTGGCACCTTCTAAAACCATCCTTTATCCTTATGATGACGTGATTCAAAAGCAAACAGTTGTGGAACAAGCACGATTGAAATCAAAGTTAAATCTAAATTGATTACAAGAAGAGTTTACAAAAGAGCTATGAAGCCTTTACAATGCTTTATGATGCATTTTGGATGAGAGGAGTGCAAATGAGGCCTCCTCCTATTTATACTTACTATACATATATGGATGGCAATGGGTCGGGTTTGGGTCGGGTTTCCCAAACGCATACCCGGTTATGAAAGTCCGTCCCAAACCCGTCGGGTTTTAATCGGTAATTACCCCTTCGGGTTTTCCCATCGGGTTTCGGGTTTCTTATCGGGTTTTGATAAAATATGTGTGGGGTATACCGGGCTCAAAACTCACTAGGTTTCTACCGGGTTTTGACAAAATATAACTAATCGATTACAAAGATGGTTACCATAAACATAAAATGTCTCAAATAATTGACATAAACAAGTTTCGACAAATAATATATATGGATTATAGCATATATATAAGATAATAAGTTATATTGGGTACATCGGGTTTATAACTGGGTAAATGGGTTTATGTTATTGGGTAATCGAGTCGGGTAATCGGGTATATTAGAAATCCCAAATCCGTCCCAAACCCGCGAAAAATTTTAAAACTAATCCCAAACCCGTCCCAAACCCTAATGGGTCGGGTATTACCCGTCCCATTTATGTCAGGTTTCGGGTTTCCCATCAGGTTCGTGTTTCATTGCCATCCCTATATACATATCCTAGCCTTTTCTAGAATTTTCCTATTTAAAAAATTGGAACAAGCACCTATGATATTTATATGTTGTTTCAACTCCTACCTTGACTTATTTTTCATAAATCCTTCTAGCATTCTCAAATCTCAAGTCTTTAACCAAATTTGATATGATCTTTCCAGCACCTTCTTTGAATTTAGGCTGGTCTTGGACAACATAGAATATTCCGGAACACCATGATTAAGAAATTTCTGAAAAATGGCAACAAATTTTCCATTTGAGTAAAGTGCAATTTCTGTGCTTGTGGTTTGACAAATAACGCGAATTTAGTACAAAAAGTTTACTTTTTGTATATGGACCTTCCACGTTTCCCAATTCTTGCTAATTACATCAAAATCACGAACCCCGTTAAATTTAATCGTTAAGTCAGGGATAGACATGCCTTTTCACTCTTTCTTTATTATATATATAATTTATTTCAGTGAACTGCGGTTTTCGTCCCTGTGGTTTGTCCAAATATGCGGTTTTAGTCCAGTAGTTTCAAATTTGTAATTTTTGTCTATAAGATTTTATATCACATGCAATTCAACCTGAATTCACTAATCTCATTAAGTCTGTTCGTTAAACCCATCAGTGTGCCATTCACGTGAGAGACAGTTTTGTCCTTTTTTTTCTCGAATACACTCCAGCCCCTCACGTGAGGGGGCTTGCAAATTAGGACTGAGATTTATTTTGGGAGAAAAACGACAAAATTGGTCGTTTCTCAAATACACCCCAGCCCCTCACTTGAGGGGGCTTGCAAATTAGGACTGAGATTTATTTTGGGAGAAAAACGGCAAAATTGGTCGTCATGTGAGGGGCACACATATGGGTTAACGAACAGACTTAACGAGGTTAATAAATTCGTGTTTAATTGCAAGTGAAATGAAAGTACAAGAACGAAAATCGCAAATTTGATAGGGACGAAAATTGCAAACTTGAAACTATTGGACTAAAACCGCAGATTTGAACAAACCACATGGACGAAAACTGTAGTTCACTTAAAGAAGTATTATAATAAAGAAAGAGTGAAAATACATGTTTACCCTGACTTAACGATTAAATTTAACTGGTTTAGTAATTTGGATGTAATTGGCAAGAATTGGGAAATGTGAAGGATTCATATGCTAAAAATAATTTTTTTTGCACTAAATTCGCGTTATTTATCAAACCACGAGAACTAAAATGGCTAACTCTTTCGAAAATTTTCAGCACATTTGAGCTGGTCGTGGCAAACGGCTACATGGTTAATGGTCATCGTGACCAAGGAGTTTAGTTATATAGTTTTTGACTTTATAAATATTCCAGATAAATCAGTGCTTGACGAGTTTTCAGCCAAAATGGTCATTTTTTTAGAAACCAAAATGGTCATTTTTGTAGAAAACAGTTAAAAGGTTAATTTGTTAATTTTATGGGCCAGGCATTTTGATTATTTTCCTATAATACTGTTATGAATTCTATATACTTATCGTTATACACACTATGTCAAATAGCAATCTTTTAGCTAGTGTTAATACAAAAATAATTTGGTACGTAAAATGCATTATTAAAATTAAGTAATACACGAATTTCGTAAGCCAATAATGTTTTTTACGAGGGTCATATTAGTTAAAGGTGAATCAGAAATAAGCAGAATCAAATATCAAATTTTATGCATAGTGTAAAATCATAATTCATGTTCATACAAATCGACGTGAGCAAATGATGATGATTATAATAGTGACATATAAAAAAAAAAGAAAGGAAAAGAAAAGAACACACATTTCCAATATAAACAAACGTATAAGTAGCGTTCCTTGCCTAAAACGATGCACGCATCTACGCAAATGATGAAATATTAATAAAAAAAGGAGGTGACGATCATCAACATTAATAGAAAGGTAGTTAATCAGTAGTGAAGCATATTGCGACGTATAGGTGTCACTAATCTGTTACACGCTGTGACATGTCAATATACATTCATAATATAAGTAACAATGTGTCTATTAGACGTCACAAAGTTGATCTCGTACGTATTTTCACGATCAATTAATTTGAGATCCTAAATACTACGATAGATTGGACATTAGCGACAACATTTTTATTTTAAATCATGATATAAGATTAAAATCCCGAGATTCTCTTGATAAGACGTTAAATCTAACTATACTATTAAAGCAATAAACCTTAAGTCCATATACCCCCTTCCTATTAGTTGATTCTCATATTTTCCATGTATATCAATGTCTTCTCTAATTTTCAAGTGAATAAAATAAATCAATAATATATTAAAATAAGATTCATCAATGCTGTTTAATTATTATCTTTCCTCTTTCCTTTAATCTTTAATTTTTTCATTTTGAATACTTAAATAATAATGTAATAATGTAATATTTTAATATTACATTTAGCTAGAAGTGTAAATTTGTAAGGCCCGCCGGTGCCTCACTTTAACGTTGGATTTACTCATAAACACAGTTCTAAATATCAGAGTTAATAAAAACATTCGCGGAATATTAAAAACATTCAAACCATTTCATTACATAACCATATTTTTTGTCTTAACGATCATTCCAAATTATTTAACATAAAACATTGTCTTTAAAATGACATAACATTTCCTTGAGATGCCAGCTTCTTCAAGTCCATGTCATGTGCTATCTCCTATGCAAGCTGCCTCAACCTGCTCACCTGCGTGCATACTAAAAGTCAGCTACGCTGAATGAGTTCTAGTTAATTATACCACATACAATATGTTCTCATACTTGCACACGTGTCCGAAGGGTGTACATTAATCATACTTACTCTTCATATATAACTATCCATCCTATTTAAGGAGCCTTCCGCCCTATAACCTCACAGATATTAATTATAAGGGTCTGGTCCCTAACATCACAGATATTATAAAGGGTCTGGTCCCCAGCATCACAGATATTATAAAGGGTATGGTCCCAACATCACAGATATTATTAGGGTCTGGTCCCTACCATCACAGATATTATTAGGATCTGGTCCCTACCATCACATATATTATTAGGGTCTGGTCCCTTTGTTTCATGCAACTGTACCATAACTGTTTTTACATACCTTCCTTGACAATACGTGCAATCTCCGAAGAGTGTTCACGTACCATCAACATATCATACATACATTATGCATACATCATATATATTCATACATACATCATATCTTACATCATACATGCCAATCATATCTCTAGCTATCACCTGACGGTACATGCAATATCCGAAAATCGTTCATGCACCGCCAAGCAATCATCATACATAAACCATACAAGGCATACACTTACCACTTAAGGTAAGGGTATTAACTATCACATCGAGTATGCACACAGCCCCGAAAACATAAGAAGGAAGTGGGGCTAGAAACTCACATGAACTCGATTACGTTCACCGTTAATTGTTATTCCTTTCCTTAGTTGTGCACGACTAACTGTATAACAATTACACGTATCAATTTACTATTACTACCCATATCGCGTTTCTAGTCTAATTATAAACCTCAACGAACGGGGGTCCGGGGGCAGCGCCCCTGGCAGCGGGGTCTAGGGGTGGCAGCCCCTAGCAGGGTCCAAGGGGCAGAGCCCCTGGCTGGGGTCGAGCTGGTTCCTAACGAATTGGCTTATCTTAGCGAACTGGTTCCTATAACGAATTGGACCCTTTAACGAACTGGACTCCTTAACGAATCAGTTCCATAGCGAACCAGTCCATATAACGAATTAGTCCATCTAATTTGTTATCTCTTCTAGCGAACTGGTCCATCTAATTCGTCATCTTCCTTAACGAACTGGTCATAACGAATCAAGGGTAATTCGTTACCCTTTTCCCCTAACGAATCAGAGAAGAACTAGAGCTAGTTCGTTGTGCTCCCTTATGCGAATCAACTAACGAATTACCTTTCAATTCGTGAATTTCTCATAGCGAACTAGGGTTAAGTCAGGGAATGTCAGAACATTCCCTGACATTCTTTAACTCGTATTAAATTTCCGGCGCCGCCGCCGGAAAAACGAGTTTTAACTCGTTTTTCATCGTTTTTCGTCTCGTTCGATCCAGATCTGAGCTAGGGTGACCCCTAAGCTCATCATAGGTTCGGTTTATACCCGATTCCAGCCGGATCTCGTGACTTAAACGGTTTAACGGTGTCGGCTCGTCGTTTCGTGATTATATCTAATAGATTTAAGCTCATACAATATCATACTATCATTACCTTGGATCGGTGGTTGATTTCCTTCTTAATTTCGGCTAAGATAAGGAGAGACTAGAGAGAAGGCTTAAGTGTGTGTTTTGAATGGTGTATGGAATATGTGTAAATGAGGAATTAAGTGGTGTTTATGGTTTATATATTTATGGATCATGGGCTTAGCCCATGGTCTTTCCTCTTTTCCTCTAACCCAAGTCCATAACCCAATTCCATTCAACCCAACACTATCCCGACTCATAATAACTCATACTTTCGTTTATTAACCGAAACTAGAAAACGGGATGTTACAAAATTTAGATTAATTAAATAACAACACAAAATATTCTAATTAATGTAATATTTTAAAATCGTAGCTATAGTTTGAATACGAAATATTCAAAATTTATTTTTGAAAATTTTATTATTTTTGGTTGATTTCATTCACCACCTTTGTTATTTTTTGGTTGATTTCATTCACCACCTGTGTTAATTTTATAGATAATATATAATAAATAATTTAATTAATTATTTGTTATTTCATCAATAGAAGAGATTACTGATAATATATATATATATATATATATATATATATATAATATAGAGATACCGATTTAAAATATTATAATTCTGTTAAAATATTATATTATTTAAATTATATTTGTCAAACTCGTAAGGAAATTAAGGAAATTAGGAAAGGATGACCCATTTTATTAAGGAAAGTTTTAATTACGGATTTGTAAATTTGATATTCCCCCCTTCCTATTTGAATTAATTATTGTCTAAATTATGGTCTAAATTTAAATGTAAATTTTATTTAATTAACAATCATTAAGTTTTACTATAATTACGTTAGTTGACCCATTGACCCAATGATTTAATTACAGTTATTTACTTTTTAGAATTAAAGTACAAATCCATTGACTTATTATTGTTTAACAATAACAATTGAGTTACAAATCCATTGTTGACCCATTCACCTATTCACTTATTATTGTCAACATTGACTCAGAATTACGATTTACTAATTAACAATTGAGTTACATATATATAACTAAATTAGTAACTTTTTATTTTCACACCTTATATGAATTACAATACATACTATATAATTAGTAACTTACATTATGTAACATTGCATTTTACAGAACTACCATTACATAAAATTCAAAAATTTGGAAATATATTATTTGTATTTCGAATCTAATTATGTAAGATTGCAAATTATTTGAAAATACATTAATTACGATATCAATTCTATTTCTTCTTACTATAACTTTTTTGAAAATTTTTGAAATTTCCTAAATTTATGTTTCTAATCGATTACATTTATACATTTCTTCTATAATTTTCTCTACCCTAATTCGTTTCATATAAATATGTACATTTGATATGCTAATTCTTACACCATCAAAGCCTCTTTAGTAAAAACGAGTAGCTTTGTGCCAAGGTTTTGAGTTTTGTTGTTTATATATCTTCCATTTTCATATTTCATTTTTGAGACTTAAAAGTGTTATTGTTATTTAATTTTAATTTTTTTGTGTTTTTGTTAAATTTTTCTAGCAAGATGGAGCCAACAAATATCACCATGTTGAACCAACTTGATGTTCTTAACAGTGAGTGTATCCTAAAGGTCCGTATTTTGAAACTTTGGCGGCTGAAGGACAACTCAAAGCCCGGGCAAATTTGTTCCATCGAAATGATTGTTCAAGACGAAATGGTATTGTTAACACATTCATTAATTTACTATATTGTTCATACAACTTTTTACTAATCTTAATAATAATTTACAGGGCAACAGAATGCAAGCCTATGTAAGGAAGCCTTGCATTCCTAAATTGATTTAGGTGCTATTTACAATTATTCTCTTAGATATGGTTGATTTAGGTGGTCATTAGAATTATTGTCTTACATATTCCGGTTAAATCCACTATTAGTTCTTGCTAAACCAAAATATGTGTTTTTAATTTTTAATTTAGTATATATAAATTATAAAATTATTATGTAACACTAATTTAATTTTATTAATTTCAGCTTCTAGTGATCCAAGATTGTGAATTAGCAAATTGTCTCAAATGAGTGTGGATGTTATTGAAAATTTCTACTAATTGTAAACATGTTTTGATTGTTAATATGCGTGGATGTTATAGAAAATTTCTATCAATTTTAAACATGTTTGTCATTATTTTATTAATATGCTTTTTACATAAAACCTTTTCCAGCTTTATTACAGAATTACCTTTTAAAATACAAATTAATAACTTCAATTGATATTTAAATTTCAAATGAAGATAGTCATTTGACTTTTCTTTAAAATCTTACTTAAAATACAAGTATTTGTTTCTTGAATTTTGCTTAATATTCATGACATAATTAATCAAGATTAAGTACATATAAAATTAAAACATTTTTGATGCCTAAAATATGTTCCAGCATTATTACCGATTTCCAGCATTAATGATTTTAAATACATAGCTTGACCAAAATATAAGTATTATCTTTGTTGCTTAATTTATTCTTAACTAATAAATAATTAATATTCATAACATATATATTTCCAATTAAATACGGAAGTTTACTAATTACGTACTAACAAACTTTTAAAGCTTTCCATATTCTTCAATGTCAACAAACTTTCCATTTGTTTATATTTGACCATTTTTAATTACGCATAAATGTTAAAATTAATGTCTAAAAATAACCCCCCAAATTAATAATTTCAGTTTTCTATTCGAAATTCAAATTAGAATCATTATTATAACTTACTTTTAATTTTAATGTTACTGAAAATATAGTAAGCGTTGCTTATAAACGGAATTTGAGATAAATCATTTCAAATTTAGAATTAAATTTCAAATTTTAAATAGTCACTATAATTGCTTAATTTATGGTTAATAGTTATAACATAATTAAACCCGATTAAATACGGAATTTTACAAATTAAATACAAGTTTTTAAAGCTTTCCATAGTCTTCAATCTCAACAAACTTTCCATTATTTTATATTTGACCATTTTTATTATGCCTAAATGTAAAAAATAATGTCTAAACTAAACCCCCGATTATAATGTTTCAAAAATCAAAAACCTTTCCATAATTTTTTTAAGTTGACTAATTAACCAATTTTTTTTATATTTTGTAATTATTTTGAAACATGTTGTTTTAATTTTAAAAGAATATCAAATTTGTTCGGTATGAATTCGTGTCATCACAAGTTATTTTTAAGATATACTATTTTTTTTAACTAAAAAGACATATTCATTTTTCATATATAAATCATTTTGTAACCAAATTTTACAAAATATGAATATTTAAATTAAACCGAAACTGACACACGTTAATATTCAAATTTAATATTCAGATTTAGACAAAAACTGACATCATAATTAATTCTATCACATCCTTATCTAAATCATCTATAAATAAAAACCTTGTAATAATTTTGTCAAACAACTTCTATTAAAGCGTATGATATGATGACCATCTCTATATAATTCTTATCATAAAATTCATTCTTTCATTCCAAGGATGTATATAAAGATTTATGATTTGTTTATAAGCTTTTGAATTGTAAATGTACCTTTATTTCTCTTATTAACAATACACTGAATTTGATTTTGTGGTGATTTTAGTTTTCTTCTTTACAAGTATAAAAATTACAACACATTTCTTTCTATTTCGATGATTGTTTAATAAACAAGACTTTATGACTTCATATATCATGATGTAGTATTTATTGATATATCTTTTTGGCCTCATGGTTTAAGTTAGAAAGATATTTTAAGTTAACAATTTACTTTGTATGTTATTTTGTTTTATTAAAACAACATTGTAATACCTTCTAATGAATGCAAAATTATTTGTTCTTATAAATATTATACTATCAATTTATTATTATTATCATCATCATTATCATCATCATCATCATCATCATCAATGTCGCTATATATATTTATATACAATTTTAACGCGTATGATACACACGTTACTAGCCATTGAAAGATATTGAACTAAGAAGATAAGTTACAAATAAAACTACAAATGTGGTTTATAAGGAACTATTTACTAATTTGTAATTGTAAAATGGATGTTATTTTAGTTGAATGTTATGTTTTTACATTATTTATATTTCACTTGATGCTAGAAAAGTGTGTATGTTAGATAATTTATATTTTAACTTTTTTTTTGGGGTGTGTGGGTGGTGTTTGGGTGGCGAGGGTAGGGTGGACTGTGGAGTGAGGGTGGCCGGATCAGGTGATTTGAGAGCATATGAGAAGAATTTTAATTTTATGAATAAGTTTACCGATCTAATAGAGTTTTAAGCATTTCATTATATTTCTAATTCTTTAAAAAAAACACGCGAACCAACCGCCCGCTAAGTGTATTTTTGTTAGTTACAGTTCATATTTGTTTTATTTTTCTACGGGCTTTTACCTCTAAAAGATTTTACTGAAGACGTTTGTAAAGGGGACAAGAGTTCAAACATGATTAATAATCTTTCATAACTTTTGCGGCTATTTTGGTCCTTTTCGGCAAATTCTGATAAAAGCATAGGTCATACTAAACCCATTTTTTTGACAATTTGACAATATCAGAGCTTGATCCAGCCAATATCACAATCATCATGCCCAAAATAGATATGACCAGCATTGCCTTATCATCATGCTCACACTCACATTATTTATGTTTTCCCAATACTAGTTCATGCTTTCCTCCACCGTATGAATGTATACATGGGTTATAAATAATGAAACAAATAGCTTCACTTATATATCTTCTCCCTCAATCTCAATGGGTGAAATTTGGTTATGGAGTTGCATAATAATTATCTGCTATTTCATTCCAAATTCCGCACTTCACGATAATACTCAAACCTTCATCGTACGAATCCAAAACGAATTGCAACCATCCATTTTCACTGACGTTAAGCGTTGGTATCAAGCAACTCTTGCAAGCTTGAACTCAAGAAAGTTCAATTCTGAAAAACTTACTGATCAAGATCCAAATCAAGACTTCCTTCATGTTTACAAAAATGTTTTCCATGGTTTTGCAGCCAGATTGAGTCCTCACGAGACCAAAGAACTACAACAACAGCCAGGGGTTATGGCGGTTTTACCAGACGAAATTCGTCATCTTCACACAACTCGATCAATTGAATTTATGGGGCTTGCTAATAAGGAACCTGTTAACATCTTGAAGGAGTCTGATTACGGGTCTAATGTCATCATCGGCATCCTGGACACCGGGATTTCACCTGAAGCACCAAGCTTTCATGATCAAGATCTTGGTCCGATTCCATCAGCGTGGAGAGGAGAGTGTATGGAAGGCGAAAAATTCACAAAAAAACTTTGTAACAAGAAAATAATTGGAGCCAGGTATTTTACAGCCGGGTATGAAGCAAGCATCGACCAAATCAACAAAACCGCAAATGTTAAATCTTGCCGTGACACCAACGGCCATGGGACTCACACAGCATCGATTGCAGCCGGAAGGATGGTTCGGAATGCATCTCTTTTTGGTTATGCTAAAGGAGCAGCCGTTGGAGTCGCACCGAAAGCTAGAATCGCTGCGTATAAGATTTGTTGGGGCGAGAATTGTCAGGAGTCGGACATACTAGCGGGTCTTGATAAGGCGGTTGAAGATGGTGTTCATGTCATTTCCATATCGGTTGGTGGCTCCGCGAGTAGACCATATCACCTTGATCCTATAGCAATTTTCGGTGCGATGAGAAAAGGGGTTCTTGTTTCAGCTTCGGCTGGAAATAGTGGTCCAGACTAGATGTCGGTGATAAACAGCACGCCATGGATCACAACAGTCGGTGCGAGCACAATTGACAGAAGGTTTCCCGTAGATTTGATTCTGGAAGATGGTACGATTATCACTGGTGCATCTGTTTCTAGTGGAAGATGGGAAAATAATCCAGCCATGAAATTCTCTCCATTAATTTTGGGAAAAAATGCATTTGATAACCAATTCAGAAACTCGAAATCAGCCCTTTGCATGCCCGGAACACTTGATACTGAACTTGTGAAAGGAAAGATTGTGATTTGTGACCGAGGAGGTACGGCTCGAGTCAAGAAAGGTGAAGTGGTGAAGGATGCGGGTGGGATTGGGGTGATCGTGGCCAACGTGGCTCCACAAGGCGAAGGATTGGTATCAGACTCTTATACGATTCCTGGTTTGTTGATAACCGAGTCTGCCCGTAATAAACTCCATGGGTATATGAACTCTACAAAAAATCCCATGGGTAAGATTGCGATTCACGGGACTCAAAACGGAGTTAAACCCGCACCAGTTGTTGCATCTTTCTCATCAAGAGGACCGAGTGCTGATTCGGTTTATTTACTCAAGCCTGATGTAATAGCACCTGGTGTAGACATCCTAGCAGCATGGCCTGACGATGTCCCACCGAGCGAATTACCATCTGACTGTCGACGGTCGGGGTTTAACATACTATCCGGGACTTCAATGTCATGCCCTCATGTGTCTGGTCTAGCCGCCTTACTAAAAGGTGCCCACCCGGATTGGTCTCCCGCTATGATTAGGTCCGCAATGATGACTACCGCCTATATGAATGATTTAGAACAGAAGCCATTGCTAGACGAACAAGCATACAACGAGTCAAGTGTATGGAGCACGGGTGCAGGCCATATAGACCCTGAAAAAGCCGTCGATCCAGGGTTGGTATATGATATAACAGTGAAAGATTACCTCCGATTTCTATGCGCAGTGAACTACTCAACTGAAGCTCTTAAACAGTTTTCACCAAAACCAGTAAAGTGCAACCGGAAGCATAATAAGCCGTGGAACATCAATTATCCGTCTATATCAATCGCATATGGTTCAAGAGGGTCATCAGTGCCAGAAGTTGTGGTCACGAGAACCGAAACTTACATAGGCGAAGGTGTATCAAACTACAATGCGATTATCACAAGCCCAAAAGGAACCAATGTAACAGTAGAGCCAGAAACATTGAGGTTTACCGCAGAAGGTGAGAAACGAAGTTACACAGTTAAAATCTTCTCGGATACGGGAATTGGCTCATGGGGGAGTATGGAGACACAATTGGGTAAGTTGGTTTGGACTGATGGGAAGCATAATGTGGTATCGCCTATAGTTGTTGTGCACCAACATTTGTTATAGAACTGCAGGTTTTAGATTTTACATCTATTGTGAACTATGTTTTACATCAAAATAATGAAAATAAAAATCGGAGTCCCGAAACTTTATACTTTTAGGGGTCTGAAATCACTTATGTACACACAAGCGTATTCCACTATTCTTGATTGTTTTTATTTATTTAGTTTTTTACTTTTTATTACAGCACTAGTAGTGTAACACCCAAATTAGCGAGACTTACTATTACAGAAACCACGGGAGGAAAAAGTATAACATGTGTTGGAATTACACACTTAATATGGACTTACGTCCATTTAGATTAATTAATTAATTTATTTATTTTTATTATTATTACTAGTTTGAGGCCCATGTATTTCATGTTTGATTATAAGAGCATCCACAATGGTATTGTGGATGAGTAAAAGGAAACTAAGCGCGTCGCATCAGCTATCACATCAGATTTTTATTCATTCACTTTAAACATCAAAAACTCACATTTCTCCTCCAATTACTTTTAAACACCCCTGTATTCCACATAATCACTTACTTTAATATTTTCTTTCTATAAACTAATATACTTTTATAAGTATCTTATTTATTTTATTTCATATTACTTAAATATTTATAGATGTTTACTGCCTTTCAACAAAAATTTAAGATGGTTACCGTTGGTATGTAAGCTTAGAAACAAATAATATTTTTACCATTTAGAGTAAAAACAAACAAAAAAAATTATTTTTTAATTCAAAAAGAGAGATAATTAAAGTGGGAGGTTGAAATTGGTTTCAAAATTTAATGAAGATTAAAATTAATTACATTAGACTCACGTATCATGTTTGTTTTCATTTAGTTTTGTGGATATGCTTTAAAGTGAGCATCACCTACAGTTAACATTTTTCCAGTTCAGAATATTGAATCACAACTAAATATGACATTGGAGTTGCTCGAACTCTTGATAAGGTAACATATAAGTTTACTTGTAACTCTTGATGTAGTCACATATAGTTGTCCGTGTGACAAGTAAGGTACTTTCAAGTACATACCCAATTACCAACCATAAATAATGATCAATATATCCATGAAACTAACCCAAAAAAATATTCATACACATAATATATCATACCTTTTAAATAATTAATATTATGTCATTTGAGATCACCCCATTCATGTTTATTTGAAAAACATGATTATCTCAAAAACAGATTACTTAACTTTGATGATATAAAGATTCTGAATTGATTGATTATGATAAATTTGTTGTCATTAATATTCAATGTATGATAAAATTTTAATTGAATATATATTTTATAACTAAAAGTTGTATAATTAAGCAACATATATAACTGAAAATTAAAATATTATAAAACGATTTGTTTCATTTCATAAGAATGTAATTAACAGGAAAATGTCAAAGACATATTAACCTTAAAGTCAATGTTCAAATAACAATGATTATTATGAGTTAACAGAATATTAAAATATTTCAAGTTGCATAAAGTGAAGATATTGATTCTTATTTAAAATAATTCAAAGTATTGCATAAGGAATGTTTAAATTTTGAATATTAATATCGTGTTATTCCTTATTAGTTAATATTATGGAAAGTTGTTGGAATATTTAATTAGTCGATATATATATTTTAACAACCTATATAGATAAAAAAAGAAAGAAGAAGAAGCAAAGATTTATGATTTTATGAAAGCATAGTAAATGACTTTTAACCTAATTAACTATTTTTTTTTACAATTAATATGAAAATGGAATATCCTTGAAATATAATGAGGAACATGATCAAGTTACAAATATTAAGAAAAATAATAAATATTTCTATTAAGTTACATTATAATTAAGGTGTGAATTTTAATGAATTTTTATAGCACATTTGAATAATAAATGTTATGACTCTATTTTTTTATAAATTTTGCGTATATCTTTATTGTTTTGAATATAGACCATAATAAGCACTTTAACTATGTACTAACCAACAGAAAACATTAAGATAACCCCATTAAGATAACATCAGTTCGTTGTATTTGTATAAAAATAAAATTAATAAGTTAAATAATATTGAAATTATTTAAAAACCTAACGAAAATGATATTCTATGAATCTAAGTTTTAATATCATAAATGATTATTGGAAAGCAAAAATAGTGAATGAAATTGAATGATTTTAATTAAGTAATTTTTATTATAAGGCATATTAAATTAAATATATTTAAATGCACAAAAAAGTATAAATCAAGTCATAAAATATATGTTTTAAAATATTTTGGTTTGAATTATGAAAGAAAATATTAAAAACTAAATATTGATTTTCTTATTGCTAAAACTCTTTATATTACACAAAAAGTCAATGAATTAATTAAAATTAAACACCAAAATTTATGTAATAGGTATTCTCCATGTTTGCAATATTTATATAAAATGTTCGGAGAAAATTAAGAAAGTACATATTTTCCTGAGTTCAAATGCATATGAGAAAATTTTATATCAAAATTTGAAACTAATCTTATATAAAATATTATGCACTATTGCTCGAATTACAGTTTAAAATCAATTTATTGTTTATTACCATACAAATTAAATTCTTAGACAATGATGCACGTTTATTTTCTTTAATAAGCAATTACATGTGACTTGAAAATTTTATTTTGACAGGTATGCAACTTCAATGTTGAAATTTCCATATATTCTTATTAAACAATTTATGTTAATGAATGAATTGATTCAGATTTACCTTTAATAAAAATAAACTTGAATTCATATATTGAAATAACTAAAAGATGAGGGATCATGTATTGAAATATGTTGAAAAAAAGATGAAGAGGGTTATGAGATTGACAAGTGGCAAAATTAAGTAGTCTTTTATTAGAATAGATAGATTATTATTATTATTATTATTATTATTATTATTATTATTATTATTATTTTATAATAACAGTTTAACTAATATGACATAACTAGTCCTCTACAATTATTTGATGGAAGTAATTCTAATTATTGATAAGTTGAGGGGGTAACTATGATTACTCTTTACATACCTTTAATTATAGAGAATTAGTATTTTACTCGTCTGGTGGACGGGAATATCAACGCGAGAATGTGACGTTTACACTAATTCAGTAATCAATGAAGAAAGTTACAAAACAAATGCAATCAAATAGATTATGACATTTTCCTAAAGATGCAAAGAATAAATAAAATAAAAAAACAAAACTACTCCAAACAATTTGAATAGACCCTTATGAATGAGTGGTTAGTTTAGCAGTTAAAATACTCAACATGGCAAATCAAGTAGGTGATTAACTCACAGGATAGGAAAGTGCTGACAATCTAGCTTACACCACTCAATTTTATGAGCTCAGCCTACTAGTGTCGCATCTTGTTGCCTCTTGGTCTCGTGCTACTTCCAAGTACATTACGGGCCTCCCCGATGGAAATTCAAGATTATGTCTTGAGTACTGCTCCTTAGATTCTTTGCGTTGCTAACGCATAGGAATACTAAAGACTCCACCGAAAAGGAGGTGACCTACCAAGGAGGCCCAGGCCAACTCATCTTCAAAACCCACACGTGCACATCACAAGTAAGAACAAATGCAAAAACTATGTTATCATCAAACCAACTGCAAGATCAACTTCCCCAAACTTATCATACTTATGCCATAAACAACTACCCCCAAGCTCAACTTACCCACACTTAACCCAACAAAAAGCTATAGACAGGCACATCCTTTATGTGGAACTTGCAATCGCCATCATCCGATTGGTTCCACATGACATTAATGCTTGAAGTGTGGCTGTTTTGGGCACCACACAAATGCTTTCCGTGAACTCATGTATGCCCAACCTAATCAACCTTTTCACTCACGATTTGCTCAACCCAATTTTTGACAATTTGTGCAACCCGTTACATGAAAATTGCCCATAGCATGTGCATGCTTCAATTGTGGGGGCCCTAATCACTTCTGACAACACATGCCTGAAACTCGTTTACGAAAAACAAGTCCAAGCCAACCAAATGCAAGTGTATGAAGCCCTAACTAAACAAGATAACCCAGCTCAACCTCTCCAAGCCCTACTTTCTCAAACTAAGCCCAATCAAGGTAATCAAACCAACCAGGTCTATCAAATAACTTAAGGTGCCCTACTTTCTCAAACACGCGCTTTCAACTTCAACACCAACTACCAACAACCATAGGATTATGTCGCCTCATAAGGAAAATCCCTTCTCACGAAGACCTGATAGCGAGACAATCACCAAGCAACTAAGTTCAATTTTTTAAAGACTTGTATGATTTTTCTTTTATTTGATTTCATTGTAATTCTATAAAGTACATGTAGTAAAATTTAAATAGTATTAATAAATTTGATTTGTACCATTAAGATAAGTGGCGGAACCAGGACCTTTTAATCAGGGAGTCGTAATAGAAAAAAATTTTATTTCATTAAAGTACATGAATCACTTTTTTTTTCAATCGATGTAGCAACTGGTAATTGTAATCTACGGGGCCCATAGCTTGAAAGCGTTGTAAAACAACTTCATTTTCAACGCTTGCAAAAACATCTTTCTCAACATAACACAACAATGAATCTGTGAGAAAAATATCATCCATCTTGTTGCATAAATTATTCTTGATATACTTCATCGGTAGCTGTTGCGACAGGCAAGACCAAAGCCAACTCAACTAGTCGATATACCAGTTCATATGTAATGTGATACTTCATTTCACCATTTTCTTTGCAAGTTCTCCAATATCACGAAGACCAGAAAAAGCTTCATTACTTTTGACATTTGAAATATATCGGTCGAGTTGTATCCTTAGTTGTCCTAAATCAGAGCCACAAAAATCTTCTGAATATAAGGCAGCAAGTCGTAATAGCTTCTCACGGTCAAAACATTGAAATGAATCTCTAGGATCCAGACACGCTATACACGTAAGCAACTCTGTGTTTGACTTAGTAAAACGTTCATTCATTTCATTAAGAAGAAGATCAACCACCTAGAATCATGTGAAGAAAATGTAATTTTTTTTCTAAAATAAAACTTAAAAATAGAATGTTGTAACCTAAAAAAATTGAAAAATAATATACCTGATAAAATATATCAACATGGAAATGGTGGAGATACGTTTGTGGCTCGTCATTAACTGTACGTCTAACTCGACCGGGAATGACTTCTTCCATATTAGGCACATGGATTTCATTTTGAGAACAAAATGAAGTGACTTCTTTCATTAATTCCTCCCATCCCTCGTCTCTGTATTTCTTTACATCATGTTTAACATCTCCAATCAATCGTATGACATTTCCAATATTTTGATTCTTTAACTGTAGGGCTTGTGACAAGTCATTTGTCTTTCTTAACAAATTCAACATTAAGTGACCAACAAAAACAAATTCAAAATTTTCCATTTTTTCAGCCAAACCTAATGCTATGCCTCGAGTTTTTCTATCAGTGTAATCTCTAAACAAAGCAATAATCACTTCTCTCACTGGTTTCCACAAGTTCAAAAGCCTGTCTATTGTTTTAAGATGAGAACCCCAACGAGTGTCACCGGCTCGAGCTAAACTCATTTCTTGGTTTTTACCTTTTCCTGTACAAACTTCACCCATCTCTATACGTTCCACATAATCATTATATTGTTTTTTCCGAATAGAATCTTTTCTTTTACATGAAGCTCCAACAACATTCACAATTTTCGCAAGGTATTCAAAAAAACTACTCACAGATGCGTATTCAGAAGATGTAGAGACAACAACTAACTACAACTGGTGAGCAAAACAATGAATATAAAATGCATACTTATTTTCAGCTAAAAGTTTTTGTTTCAATCCATTTAGCTCACCACGCATATTTGAAGCTCCATCATAACCTTGCCCTCTAACTCTAGCCATAGTTAAACCATGTTTTGCAAAGAAATTATCAATGGCCACTTTCAAAGATGTCGCGCAAGTGTCGGTAACATGCACTACCCCGATAAACCGCTCGATAACTTCCTCACCATCATCAATGTATCTCAAAACCACCGCCATTTTCTCCTTTATAGAGCAATCACGAGAGTCGTCAATAAAAAAGAGAAAAGAATTTCCCTTTAACCTCGTTCACAATAAATTTTCTTACCTCAGTGGCACAAGCATTAACAATTTCCTTTTGGATTTTCGGCGAAGTTAACTGATTATTTCCGGGAGCATTTGAATTAAAAACCTTATTTACTTTATCAATATGCTCACAATACCATTTTACAAGTTCAAGAAAATTACCTCGACTATTAGAACTAATAGTCTCGTCATGCCCGCGAAAAGCCAAACCTTGTTGTAAAAGGAAACGAATCACATCAACAACGGCTGTTAACCGAATACGATAATCAATCTCATATTGCTTACATCTTCGAGACATCATATAGTTTACATTATGCCTTTGATCTTTTATAGACTCGAATTGAACACTTGCATGATTGTGTCTACTATTCTGCCCTCCTTCATGATCACGGAAATTTTCAAATGCCTTTTTTCAATTTTTAAAACCATGGTTGATAAAACCATCATCCCCGTGTTTATTACCAGTAGGGAATAAATAGCACCATAAACAAAATGCAGCATCCTTTGATACACTATATTCTAACCAACAAAAGTTTTCAAACCATAATTCTTGAAATTTCCTCATACTTCCAGAAACTAACTTTTTAGGGAAGGCATGAACTTTTGGTTGACAAGGGCTTTCGTCATATACCGTCTTCTTACTTCCTCTCGTACATTAACCGAATAATCATTAATTGGTTTTTGTAAGGCCGGGTCACCAACAATTTCATCTTCAGATAACTCAATTTCGTCTCGACTTCTGTTATTATTTTTTTCATTAGAATTCGAAGAATTTGATGAACTCTTGATGTTTGATTTTGGTTCTTTACCAAAATATTTGTCCATACGTGCATTTCTACACAAAAAAATAGTAATATGTTATTAAATATTGAATTATATAAAAATAATAATAAGATTGAATATGGTAAAACTAATATGCAACACACTGTATATATATATTTGTTTATTAAACATTTATATATATATATTTGTTTATTAAACATTTACAAACATAGAAAATAACAAAACTATATTAAATATACTTACTTCATTGTTGCAAAAAAATGGAACCCAAAGTTTTGTTTTTTTTTCCGAAAAGCAAAACGAAAGAGATGTGGCAGGTGTGACTTGTGAGGCGTAAAGAAAGTGAAAAGACTTAAAAAACTAGGTTTTTAATTTCCTGGCCCAACCTCCTCTAAAAAAGGCCACAATTTAATTCAATATAAGTATTAATATATCACCCACTGGTCCACTTGCCTTCTCCTTTTCCATCTTTCTCTCTCTGCAATTTGAAATTTCCCAAAGTTGGTCGGCTTCCTCTCTTGACTACCGCTCTCGCTTCCGAAAAAAATCCTTGCTTCATCTTTTTTTCTTTTTCTTTAACCTTAACAAACTTTAGAGGACAATCAAGAGGGTCAACTATACAAAACTTTTATGGCAGGGTACTCCGGTAACCTTAGAATTTGGCCGGCTGGAGGGTCAGCTGACCCGCTGACCCTCCTGTAGTTCCGCCCCTGATTAAGATGTAAATTCCGTTTTGTTTATGTGGAATACAGTTACGTTCTATATCCGTGTGGACTAGAGACAAAGGAAACCATGGTTGCAAATGATATCCATAACATCGACTATCTATGACTGAGTATCTACGATCATGGGCATTAACGAGCATGCTCAATAGTAGAAATTGGAACGGTGAACTTAGTTACCAATATGGTTACCTTCGGGTGTCGTTATTTGATAGAAGTGGTACCAGTACAACCGTTTAATCCATCTCGAGAAAATCCTGCTTCCATATATGTGTAGACTCTTGCGATATTCAAACCCAAGACGCAAATCCCAAATCTATTCCAATGATAAAACTCGATGTCACTCTTCAATGCTCCACATCTTTAGATATCTCGCGAATTGATCTTGTAAGAAAACCTTGTGGAACTAAGTGTTTATAATAATTACGGGTGTACCCGTGGATCATGCGATGACTCTAGTAATTACAGGCTTACACATACTTATAAAGGTCCCCGATCTATGTGAATCATGAGACGACTCTAGTAATTACGGGTGTACACGTAATTGTAAAGGTCTCCAAATGAAAATCATAACGAAATTCGTAGTGTGTAATAATTCATAACCTAAAGTGATTTTCAGTCAACGCAACAAATACGATGGGATAGGAACATGATGGATATGCAATTGATACATAAGAACATGATGGATATGCAATTGATACATTTTATATATAATTGTTCTTTTCATATTTCATTTGTAATGTTTATCGAGTCAGTTGAAGATTTGTCTTATTTTGCCCATTATTTATACGCCCTTAATTGTTGTATTAAATTTTAGTTATGAGAAACTATTATCTCACCTATACAAATAATTTTTATTTTCAATTTTTTCTCTCATCATTCAACAAATTAATCATTTATTATCAAACTAGTTTGTTCACCCGGCGCATTGCTCCAGGCTAGTTCTAGTTCTGTCTCTTTTTTTGAAACAATGTGATTTTATCATATAAATCTGCAGAAAATATAAAAATAAGGGCAAGTCTAAGTAGGAAACACAATTATAGATACTCACGAGCTGCAAGTTTATATTGTTCTAAGAGTCATCGAGTATTGTTTGTTACATATATGTTGTGTCGTTCGTGTAACCAAATAATCCAGGCGGACGACTATTTGTCTAATTACATACAATAATATATTTTATGTGTGGCCACCGTGTAGTTATGTTCAAAAGGAATTACATTCCTTGTGGCAGGGTTGCTTGTAGACTGTGATTGCTTCGTTGATTTTGTGGATTTCCAAGAAGTAGGTTCGCACAACTACAACAGTTGTGTTGCAGATCCAGTTCTGGTTGAATGAGATGCACTATAGTAACCCAAGGTCTGCAAATTGGGAATTGATAGGGAATATTTTAGTTATTACTATTTAGTTAATGAATTTAAATTCAAGTGATAAAGTTTTGGATATGCTTACCTTGGGTTATGCAAAAGAAGGTTGCTTGAACGTAAGCATACTTGTAGCCGACGACGACCTTCGATGGAAAACACAAAAGAATAAAAATCCAGTCATGCAACGCAAAATAGCCATACAAGAAAACATAAAACACAAAACTTCAAAGGGAGAAGCATAAAACAATTTCTAGAGTTGCACAAATTACAAGTGAGGCACAACAAAAGTATAAGAAAAAAACCTATTGATTAAAAAGGATATAAAAAAGGAGCAGAAAATGAAGTTTATATTGCAGCCTATAGGTTCAGACAAGTTAAATAACTTTCAAAAATTTCTACGGTGACTTACAAATGGTATGCATATATCGTTATATATTTAGAAAATATAACTGATTTATAGAAACTACATTCAAATATTCATTATATATCTTGCACATTTCTTAATTATTTAAGTGACACAACTCACAACTATGACATTGAAACTACTTTCAAAGCAAGATCATGCTATCAATATCAAAATACTAAAAACTTTTACTATACACATCACATATTAAAAAGCTAATAATTGAGAAACACGATACCGCTATACGACCTTAAGGCACAAAAGACGACCCCAAACTTTTAATGTTATGATTATTTTGTTTTCAAGCCAATTAGCTTATATTATTTTCACATAATGTTTTTAGATTTCGGTGGATACAAGTAACTCCAATGATGTATTTTAAGATGCTTAAGTTTCCCAGCATCTTACCTAAGAACGCGTCCACTAAAATGGGAATAAATTCCACCCAATTGGAGCCATTGTCCGATTGCAGAGGTCTACTTAACTCTGCAAATATAAAAAAAAAGATAAACAATATGAATGAATAAATAAATGAATCGCATTTGTTTACTAACTTTAAGGTGTTCCGGTTTGGGATCTCAACTCCTGTCCACTATTACATAATCTGAGAATTTTAATTTGCTCATAAATGGGAAGTTAACAATTGTTTCAATTATGGAAACAAAAGATGATTAGAGGAGTGCATTTAACTAAAATACATGTAATTTGCAACCTCAGTCATATAAACTGATTCAATGTGTAACAATTGCGGTATATAAATCATAAGTAAATGAGGATCCTTTCTAATCGGTAACAACCGACATACTCGGATAATGATGCCATATTCTACTAGCACAAGGCTAAATTAGTTAGGGGTGCGTATAATCATACTTATTAAGGCTCCAAAACAACATAAAAATAAACACTTGTGCACGTAAAGCATATGAAACATATAACACACAATAGAGCAAATATTCTAAGTATCATACACCCTAGAGTTTGTGGTTTGAGGATAGAGTGTTATAAATCATTCTTGTTTTGAATAAGTATGTATGTTATCCCCAAAGTATAAAAGAAAATGGGGAATGAAATGTACTCACGTTAACTAAGTAACATGAAGGATTGTTTCATGAATAATCGGAGCAATCGATTTAACGAGCAAGACCTAGATTAAATGGGTCTTGAGTTAGTAGATAGTTTTGGAAGGGTTTAATGTAAAATATATGACACATAAAGTAAATAAATAAAGTTTAGGGTTTAAAATGTAAATATTTGACAAATTAAAGAAATGTTTCTTGAAAAATAAGTTTACCCGAAACCGGGTCTTGGTATTCTATTCATGAGTAATCCTCAACCTATGTTAAGTAATTATGTGGGTTATAATGCACTATTGCAAGACCCTTTGTTATATAAATACCAAAACAAGGTTTTAAACGAGTGTTGGGATTTGTCGGTTCAAGACTTGATATTTAACCAAACTCAAAGTCAACTTTCCAAAGTGATAAATGTTATGAGATATCTCAATAAAATTCAAAAAGACTTAACCAAGTATATAGTTCTATTGTGAAGAACCTTAATGTCCGTTAAGCGAGTATTCGGTTTTATCGGTCCCAGCTTGTTATATGATCAAGTTGGATTCCAACATGCCCAGTATATTGAGAAAATAATTTATAAATAGTTTAATCTAGAAGAAAAAAGATGAGTTTCGGTGGCCCAAAACACACTTGTGTGTCTTAAGCGAGTAAACTCGGTTTAGTTCGGTTTTAGTTCGGTCCTTGACTCGGAATAAGACTCAAGATGGTTACCACATGCCCAAATACCATGGAAATTGTAAAATAACTTATAAATAATAATAATAATAATACTTAATTTTACATTCAACATGTTAATAATAAAGCTTTTACACGAAAGTTCGGTTTCGGTTCCGTTCTCAACTCGGGATGAAACCGAGGCTAGTCACCACATACCCAATACCATGGAACTCAATAAATATGAATTAGAAATTGAAATAAATAGTAACTACAAGATTAATAAGCATTAAGACGAAACATAGTATAATCAAGGATTGCAATAATCCTTCATGTAGCCTTGCCTTATAAGCTCGACACTTTACCGACCGAGACCGAAGAAGTGAATGCCAAAGGAAAACAAGGGGTATATATTATATATATGCTGCAACAACAAGCTTTAATTACTAAGAAGTTAGTTAGAATGTAAGATTAAACTAAGTTTGACTTTGGAAAGTCAAACTGCCAAGACTTGAATAATAACCTTCGAAATCTTAGATTGAGAGAGAGGTTTGATGAAATGAGCAGGGAAAAATGAAGGGAATAGGCTTGTATTTATAAGTTACGTTGAATGGGTAATGCATGGGGTTTAATTCAAGTGTTTGCATGCAAATGGGTGGAGAAAAAGGAGTCAAACAAACACAAAACAACAAAAATCGAATCTACTGCTGCCGAGCACTTTAGCGCGGCGCTAAGGGCTCTGCCCTTGCCACTTAGCGTGGCACTAAGTTTCACAAAGGGAAAATATGATTTTTCAACTTTGGCAGTTTTATTCCCTGAAGTTCGTTTTGAGCGTTTTAGGGGCATTTTAAGGGTTGTAAATGGTGTTTTTGAGATCCGAAAATCATAAAACAAATATGTAACATAAAATTAATCATTTTTCTATTATTGGATTGTTCGGGATACAAAACGGGTCGGTTTTCATAATAAAAACAAATACAAATTGACCCGAAAATGGGGAATGTCATAGTATTCCTACTTTAAGAAATTTCGTCTCAAAATTAAGATGATGTTGAGGAACACAAATGCATGTACTTCTCTTTCATTGTGTCTTCTCGTTCCTAAGTAAATTCCGCGCCACGCCGTGATTCTCAACGGACTTTAACTAACCGGATACGGCTACATTTGGTTTTCTTTTCGTTACGGTCCATGATTTCGACGGGTCTTTCAACCATGATCATCGATTCATTGACACGTACTTCGTCAAGAGGTATTTGGAGATTAACTTCGGCTAAGCACTTTTTAAGGTTTGAGACATGAAAGGTTGGATGAACACCGGTAAGTTCTTGTGGTAACTCGAGTTTATAAGCCACTTTTCTGATCCTTTCGAGGATTTTTAATGGGCATACGAAAAGGGGAGCTATCTTTCGTTTCTTTCCAAAACGGAATACCCCCTTCCAAGGGGATACTTAGAGAATGTCAAGGTCGCCAACATTGAACTCGAGGGGTTTTCATCGTTTTTCGGCATAGCTCTTTTGGCGATTCCTAGCAGCGAGAAGATTTTTGCGGATTTGATCGATACGATCGGTAGTGTCTTGGACCATCTCGGGACCGGTGATTTGGGTTTCGCCAATCTCGTTCCAACAAATCGGAGAACGACACTTACGACCATAAAGAGCTTGGAAAAGGCCATATCAATGTGAGAATACCTTAGATCTGATCAATAACAATTATCCGAATTAGATCTAACACCTTATTTGGATCTAGTTTATGATACACTATTAATTAGCTATATATATGTACCTATGTATAATATTAGTTGTAATATGTAGATTAGTAATACTTTAAGGAAGAATTTGGCCGGAGAGGATTTTGACAGAGGTTCGATATAATAATAACTCAAAACTTAATTCATCAGGGTATAAACACCCTATATATAGACGATGGATACCAATTTGTTAGACATCCTGTAAGGAATTGGATCCAGTTCATTAACTTACATGACTCAAAATGAAAGCATAACGAATCTTTGATTCGTTATGCCCCCATTCGTTAACAATCCATGACGAATGGGAACATACATAACTAACATAAATTACATAAATGCCCTTAACATTAAAATATTAATAAATTACAAACGATAATTACAAAGACTCGAGACGACAAAACCGTGCACTAACAAACACCCCCCGTTTTGAGCACTTTGTCTTTAATTTACTTGAAGCTCTTTGACTGCCAATCGCGGCAGATCTTGATACTCCCAACTTGATGGAATATATTATCAGGTAAAGCCATAGTAAGAGTCGAATATGCTTTAGTCTCTATTTCTAAAGCCTTCTTCTCTTCTTGTGAATAATGTGTAAAAGCTTTAGGGGTAAAACCAGTAGTCTCAACACCTATCATTGGTATAGTGTAGACATCATCAAGACATCTAGAGCAATTGGGATGCACATAACCAAGATGTGCTCGAAATCGTGGTTCCCATTTGCAAAATCACTGAATTTCATCAGTTGAGGACATTTTGAATGGGATCCAATTTCAGCATCCAAGTGTAACATCTGTTGCATAAGCACGTTCTGAGATGCTAACGCGTAGAAACCAGCCATTGTAAATAAAAAGTTCAAACTTGAAATAAATTCAAACTTGAGGGTTAAAATTGAAACTTTTGTAACGAATCAGATGAGGTAAGGATAATGAATCAGATTTGGTATGGATAGCGAATCAGAAATAATGACGAACTAGTAACGAATTAGGTTATAACGAATCAGTAACGAATCAAAGACATGTCAGTAACGAAGCACTGATGAATCAGTATAACGACTTAATAACGAAGTGTTGACGAATTGAGATGACGAATCAAGAACGAATAAGTAACGAATCACTGAACGAATCAATGAGCGAATTAATAACGAATCAGTGATTAAAGTTTAATGAATCCAGGAAGACGAATTAAGAACAGTAAGTACGAATCAGCTACAGTTGATAACGAACAAGGTTGTTAGACCGTTGTAACCAACTCGCCACGTGGCACAAATCTGTTCAGATTAGTTAACGAATTAGGACATGTAGGCGACGAATCAATAATAACGAATTATCGCTATTAATGAATCTTCACATCTTCAAGTGAATTTTCCAGAAATCTGGATTATTTCCAGATTCACGAACACACAGAACCAAACTCAAATCCGTATTACTACCTCAAAACAACACTAAATCGGCCAAATCGTAGCTCAAATTGCTCGTAAACTACTCGCAAATCCAAGTATCCCAATCCCGTATACTTTAATTGATCAAACAAACATCAATTACCACAAATAACATCCCCTGTTTCATACACAAACCAATCCAAAACAAAACCAGTCTAATCAACTATCAATTCACAAATCAGTCCACACACATTTACCTTAAACCTTCCCAAACACCATCCGAACAAAAATTCACTCCATAATCAACAATCTCAACTGTCAGTATGATCAAATTCAACTAATACTTTATAAAACCGTAGAGTAATCAAAACCTTCAATTACAGATCTAATAACGTGTAACTAAGAGAAATCTAACACCTAAAGGCTCTCTGATACCAATTGAGAATGATAGCTATTGTTGTATGAGAATTCGATAAGGGGAGATGAGAATCCCAATTTCCACCAAAATCAAGAACACAAGATCGAAGCATATCTTCAAGGGTTTGGGTTGTACACTCGGATTGACTATTGGTTTGAAGATGATAAGCGGTACTAAGATCGAGGCGAGTTCCCAAAGCTTCTTGAAGTGATTTCCAAAAATGGGAGGTGAAACGAGCATCACGATCAGAAATAATGGTCAACGGAATGCCTGGAGGCATACAATTTCATGAACATAGATTTGAGCGAGTTGTTCAAAAGAGTACTTCTCGCGGATCGGGATGAAGTGAGACGATTGGTTAGTCAATCAATGATGACCCAAATGCTATCATTTTTCTTTTGAGTGGGGGGTAATTTGGTGATAAATTCCATAGCAATGCCTTCCCATTTCCAAACGGGAATAGGAGGTTGCTCGAGTAAACCAAAAGGGTTTTGATTTTCGGCTTTAACCTTTGAGAAAATAAGACATTTTGAGACACAAAGTGCTATGTCCTTTTTTCATACATGGTCACCAATAAATAGATCGAAGGTTGAAGTACATCTTATCCGCACCGGGATGCACGGAATATCGCAACATATGAGCTTCGTCGAGAATGAAAGAACGAAGTTCATCACGATCAGGGAGCCACAAACGATTAAGAAAATAAAGCAAGCCATCGGGTTTGGTTTCAATTTGAAGTTCGGCTCCACATGACTTTTCGTCGTACATATTGCCTTCATCAACAGAGGTGCATTGGGCTCGATAGATGCGGTCTTGGATATCGGTTTGGATGATGATGATGCTATGAAGCATAACGGATTTGACATTAACTTTATGACTAAGGGCATCAACCACGACATTCCCTTTAACAGGATGGTAGCGAATTTCGCAATCGTAATCACTAAGTAATTCGGCCCACTGACGTTGTCTCATGTTGAGATATTTTTGGTCAAAGATGTGTTGAAGACTTTTATGATCGGTGAATACAACACATTTTGTGCCATAAAGATAATGTCTCCCGATTTTGAGAGCGAAAACGACGGCACCAAGTTCGAGATCATGAGTCGTGTAATTCTTTTCGTGAACCTTAAGTTTCCTTGAGGTATATGCGATAACTTGACCTCGTTGCATGAGAATGCAATCGAGACCTTGGTTGGATGAATCGTAAAATACAACCAAGTCGTCGTTTCCATCGGGGAGAGTTAAAACGGGAGCATTTCAAAGCATATGCTTTAGATTTTGGAAAACTTCTTCTTATTTGGGTCCCTATTCATAAGGTTGTCCTTTATGAGTTAGTGCGGTGAGGGGTAACGCGTTTTTGGAGAAGTTTAGAATGAATCGCCGATAATACCCGCCCAAACCAAGGAAAGATCAGACTTTCGTGGGTGGGAATGGAGTTTTCCAATCTTTTACGGCCTCGATTTTTGCGGGATCAACATGAATACCTTTGTCGTTGACGACGTGACCCAAAAATTGAACTTCTTTTAACCAAAATTCACATTTGGAGAACTTGGCATAAAGTTGTTCTTTTCTTAGGAGGTCGAGAATGGAGTGTAAATGATGCTCTTGTTCGGATTGGGTCTTGGAGAAGATGAGGATGTCATTGATAAAAACAATTACAAATTTGTCCAAGAATGGTTTGCAAACGTGGTTCATGAGGTCCATGAATAACGCAGGTGCATTGGTTAATCTGAAAGGTATAACCAATAATTCGTAATGTCCATACCGAGCATGAAAAGAGGTTTTAGGAATGTCGTATTTATGAACACGCAATTGGTGATAACCCGATCGAAGATCGATTTTGGAAAAACAAGTTGCACCTTGGATTTGATTGAAGAGGTCGTTGATTTGGGGCAAAGGGTAACGATTCTTGATGGTGAGATTATTGAGTTCACGGTAACCGATACATATGGGAAACGATCCATCTTTCTTTTTCACGAAGAGGACGGGAGCGCCCCAAGGGGAAAAGCTTAGACGGATAAAGCCCTCAACGGAGAGTTCTTGAAGTTGATTCGATAACTCTTGCAATTCCGAAAGAGCTAAACGGTAGGGAGCCTTGGCTACGGGAGTCACGTGGGGCACAAGTTCGATTCGAAATTCAATAGGACGAATGGTTGGGAGACCATAGACGTCTTCGAGAAAAACGCCGGGAAATTCACAAGCAAGGGGAATGTTTTAAATTTTCTTTCTTTGGGATCTTTCACCACCGCTTGGGCTAGGAATGGAACATACTTATGGCAAGACATGAGATTGAGTTTCCTGGGAATCGTTTCCCCAAAGACTTTGAGGTTTTTGCCATTAACGAGAGGGATTCGAATGAATTTGTCATAACAAACAACTTTGGCACGGTGCAAAGCTAACCAATCCATACCTACTATGATGTTGAAACTTCCCATTTGCATCAGGATGAGGTCGATCGAGAATTCGTTCTTGCAAAGAGTGAGGATACAATCGCGAATGACCGAATCGATGGTGATGGAATTACCATTGGCGACTTCGACAGAAAAAAGGCGAGAAATTTTAGTGCGAGGTACGGCAAGAATATATTAAAATTTAAAAGAAATAAAAGTCCTATCAGCTCCGGTATCAAATAAAATTGAAGCCAAATGCTCATTTACTAAAAACATACCGTTCACCACATTGTTGGCAACTTTAACTTGGTTGGCGTTCATCATAAAAGCACGCCCTTGGTTTCCATGGTTGACTTGTTGAGCCGGAGGAGGTGGATGAATAGCTTGCATAGCTTGCGGGAGGGTTTGCATCGTTTGGAGCGGTTGAGCCGGAGGAGCCAAGAGTTGCGGGAGTTGGGGTTGATAGGTTTGAACTTGGTAGGCTTGGGTTTGGTAGTATGGTGTGGGTATGATTTGGGCTTGGTTAACTAAAGCAAGTTGAGGACAAGCATTGTGGAAATGATTCGGATCTCCACAACGAAAACAAGATCTAGGTTGAGGAAGAGTTTGAGCAAAAGGTGCTGGACGATTTTGGTTAGATGAAGCGAATCTTGGTGGAGCGGGTTTCCCACGTGAGGCTTCCCGACACACGTTGCTAAGGTGACCATAGCGGTTCCACTTAGTACATCGGGGACAAGAGGAGTAAGCGGGATGATGGCGTTGGCAAGTGTTACACAAGGAATAAGATCCGGAATACGGTTTTCGGCTTTGGAGTGCTTGGGATTGAGATTGAGGTTTTGATGGGTGGGTGACGGCATAGTTTTGGTAGCTGGGTTTGCTTTTCCTCTTGGAGTGGTGGGATGAGTTGGAGTAGTTTATGGATTGAGGTTGCGGGTCAACTTTGGTGAGGGTTGATGGTTCGGGTGTACTTTTCTCATTGGGTTTCTTTGAGCTTTTGATAGTGAGAGTACCGGCTTTGACATGGTTTTCGAAAAGAGCATTGGCTAGGGTAATTGCATCATGAAGGGTTTGCGGTTTACTACTCATCACCGAGTCATGGATTTGCATAGGCAAACCACCGACAAACTTGCCAATTTCCCGTTCGAGGGGAGTGACCAAGTGGTGAACCAAGAGGCTAAGCTCGTGAAAGCGGTTGGAGTAGGTGGAGTTGTCACAACTCTCTTGCTTAAGTTCCCAAAATTCGGATTCGAGTTTTGGGCAAAATTTCTTCATCATGACTTTCTTGAGGTTGGTCCATGAGTAGGCCATAGCTACTTCCGCCCTATTGGCGAACATATCGCCATTCCACCAAGTGCGGGCGGTTCCCTCGAACATGCTTGAGGCGTACGTGGTTTTCTTGGGTTTGGGGCATTCACGAAGGTTGAACACACTTTCCATCTTTTCGAACCATTGAAACAAGGTAGTGGTTCTTGCCATGAAACTAAGATGGGTTGACACCGGTGAAATTTTTCAAGGCGAAAGGTGCGGGGTTTGGTGTGGTTTGAGTAACGATGCGTTAGGTGGCTTGAATTTGAGTTATTAGTCCGGGAATCACAACAAAGATTTCTTTAGCAACCATTGCGGCCATCCGATGACTAGATCTTGGCTTGCGAGTTTGGCGACGAAGTGGAGGCATTCTAATAAAATAAAAGAGAAATGATATAAGTTTGGGTAATTGATATAAGTATGATGGAAATGAGTAAATATGGAGTTTTAATGATTGTGAACCCTAGAGTTATGAGGATGAGGATGTTAAAAAAATTTCTTTTGTCAGTAAATCAAGTAAAAAAAAAGTTAAATAGTTTAAATTTTTGAAGTTTGAAATAATGTGTTAGGATTTAAAAGCGGGAAAACTTGCAAGAACCACCATGACTAGTTTTCCCAACATTAAATCTTAAAAATCGTGGTAAAGTGGGGAGTTGAACATGTGCACGAAAGCACCGTGTTTTATACATTTTGTCCCAAATATCGTAATAATAACAATAAAAAGTAAACGATGAGGTAATCAGGTTGTTGAAAGCATTAGTCCACGTTTCACCGTGGCTCTTATGCTTCCAACAAAAATATAAGGAGGCAACCGGAACGCTTGCATTCGACAACTTAAAACATTGACATGTATAACACGGTTCGTTGGCCTAGAAGACGAACACTACAATTCAACCATCCAAGGTAAGTAAATCACCTTCGATTCTTGGAATCTTTTTTTCAAATGATCGTTTCATAGTGTTTCGCCCTCCATGATGGCACAAACCCGATATAAATTCAACCTTTAAGGTATCTTAAATAACGGGATCCAAATTAAGTTTGTGATCCATAAAAGCAACATAAAAATCTACTTTTTGCGGTAAGGTAGGGATACCTTAGAATACTATGAGAGTGTGTGCATGTGTATGTTTTGGAGATTAAATGAAATAAATAAGCAAATAAATATATAAGTGTAATGAACAATCAAGTAGGGTAACACGTATAAGCAACACGTATAAGGAACCTAAAGCAAATTACACCAAATATAAGAATTTAATTGTTCATTTTCCTAATAACCTAAGTGGTCTCAAAGAGGATAGCATCTTCAAACTCCAATCAACCAATAATCAAACTGTAACAAAGCATAAAATAATATTTATCAACATGTATGTTGGAGAGCAATTTTATAGTTTTTGAATATATATAATATGAGGCAAAATCCACAAACATATATGAGACTATAAATAAAAGCAACAGTTGAGTTATATAAATCGTAAGTAAATGAGGATCCTTTCTAATCAGTAACAACCGACATACTCGGATAATGATGCCATATTCTACTAGCACAAGGCTAAAGTAGTTAGGGGTGCGTATGATCATACTTATTGAGGCTCCACAACAACATAAAAATAAACACTCGTGCACGTAAATCATATGAAACATATAACACACAATAGAGCAAATATTCTAAGTATCATACACCCTGGAGTTTGTGGTTTGAGGATAGAGTGTTACAAATCATTCTTGTTTTGAATAAGTATGCATGTTACCCCCAAAGTATAAAAAGAAAACGGGGGATGAAATGTGCTCACGTTAACTAAGTAACATGAAGGATTGTTTCGTGAATAATCGGAGCAATCGATTTAACGAGCAAGACCTAGATTAAATGGGTCTTGATTTAGTTGATAGTTTTGGAAGGGTTTAAAGTAAAATATATGACAAGTAAAGTAAATAAATAAAGTTTAGGGTATAAAATGTAAATATTTGAGAAATTAAAGAAATGTTTCTTGAAAAATAAGTTTACCCGAAACTTGGTCTTGGTATTCTATTCATTAGTATTACTCAAACTATGTTAAGTAATTATGTGGGTTATAATGCGCTATTGCAAGACCCTTTGTTATATAAATACAAAAACGAGGTTTTAAACGAGTGTTCGGATTTGTCGGTTCGAGACTTGATAATTAACCAAACTCAAAGTCAACTTTTCAAAGTGATAAATGTTATGAGATAGCTCAATAAAATCCAAAAAGACTTAACTAAGTATATAGTTCTATTATGAAGAACCTTAACATCCTTTAAGCGAGTATTCAGTTTTATCGATCCCAACTTGTTATATGATCAAGTTGGATTCGGACATGCCAAGTATGCTTAGAAAATAATTTAAAAATAGTTTAAAATATAATCTGGAAGAAAAAAGGTGAGTTTCGGTGGCCCAAAACACACTTGTGTGTCTTAAGCGAGTAAACTCGGTTTAGTTTGGTTTTGGTTCGGTCATTGACTCGGAGTAAGACCGAGGATGGTTACCACATGCTCAAATACTATGGAACTTGTAAAATAACTTATAAAAAATAATACTTAAGTTTTACATTCAGTATGTTAATAATAAAGCTTTTACACGAAAGTTCGGTTTCGGTTCGGTTCTCAACTCGGGATGAAACCGAGGCTAATAAATATGAATTAGAAACTGAAATAAACAGTAACCACAAGATTAATAATCATTAAGACGAAATATAGTATAATCAAGGACTGCAATAATCCTTCATGTATCCTTACCTTATAAGCCCGACACTTCACCAACAGAGACCGGAGAAGTGAAAGCCGAAGGAAAACAAGGGGTATATATTATATATATGTTGCAACAACAAGCTTTAATTACTAAGAAGTTAGTTAGAATGTAAGATTAAACTCAGTTTGACTTTGGAAAGTCAAACTGCCAAGAACATGAATAATAACCTTAGAAATCTTAGATTGAGAGAGAGATTTGATGAAATGAGCAGGGAAAAATGAAGGGAATAGGCTTGTATTTATAAGTTAAGTTGAATGGGTCATGCATAGGGTTTAATTCAAGTGTTTGCATGTAAGTGGGTGGAGAAAAATGAGTCAAACAAACACAAAACAACAAAAATCGAATCTGCTGCTGCATAGCACTTTAGCGCGGCGCTAAGGGCTCTGCCCTTGCCACTTAGCGCAGTGCTAACTGTCTCAAAGGGAAAATATGATTTTTTAACTTTGACATTTTTAGTCCATGAAGTTCGTTTTGAGCGTTTTTGGTGCATTTTAAGGATTGTAAAAGGTGTTTTTGAGATCCGACAACCATAAAACAAATATGTAACATAAAATTGATCATCTTTATATTATTGAAAGGTTCGGGATACAAAATTGGTCGGTTTTCATAATAAAAACAAATACAAATTGACACGAAAATGGGGAATGTCACATAGATTTTACTGGAAACATACATATAAAAATCAATAGAGCTTCAAGTGGCAGCCTCGACCCGAGCGATGTGTCTAGAAATCAAAAGAGCTTCAAGTACATCAAAGAAAGCTTCGATCAATACAAATAAAGGAAGAAATCAAAACCCTTAAATTTCCATATTCAAAGAAAGCAAGGACAACAATGAATGAAATCTATGTGGCTGACAGACCTAAATACTTTAAACCCTAAATCAAATAAATTCAACCGATTGTCAATTTCAATTTCAAGGGTAGAATTAAGTTACCTTCAAGTTGTGATCATAGAATGATTTCGATTAAGATTAAGATTATTCTTCAAGATTGGTGAGCTTTCAAACTGTGTAAAGCAGAAATGAAATAAAGCAAAAAAGAGCCAGATACATTAGAGACACAAGAGATGAGCACGTGACGGAGCAAGTTAGCATGCTAAACTGAATCGGGGTTGTTAAAATGGGCTGCTAAATGGAACCGCGGCACCAAAATCCTCTTTTATACTATATAGATAATGTCTTCGTTCCTTGATGCATATTGAGCCCAAGTGAAGCAAACTCAAACATCGCTCAAACCTCATTTTGTCAACCCTTATTCATCTGTTATATTTTATTTTAGCTTCGGGACGAAATTCCCAAATATATGGAATACTGTGACATTCGTCAATTTTCACATTTGTTATTTGACCCATTTTGCTTATTAATGTACTTCAAACTTTTACTTTTTTATTATTAAATTCATGGAATTTATACATTGGTCATTTATTTTATTTCTAATGGTTACGTTGTTTATTGAGGTTTATAAAAATATTATCTTGTTTATTGTTAAAATAGTTAAAGTTAATACCAACATTCAAATCCCCTCAAACCTCAATGACCTCGTGCAATTACCCAAACCCAAAACCCCCATCCTCGTCTTCATTCTTCTTCCCCAACCAGTGAACAAATTCTTTGATTATTATTATTATTATTATTATTATTATTATTATTATTATTATTATTATTTCCCCAGCAATCAAAGAGTATAAATGACGAGTTTAACACCATCAGCCATTTCTATAAATTTATCATAAATCAATTCAAACTTTATTTCATCAATTAACTCGTATTAGTTTAACTCACATCTGGTACATTCTCTTGCCATAGCCACACTTGAAACATACGGGGTTTGAGTTACATTCATGAGCATAATGCCAGTCTTCCCACACATGTAGCAGGCATTATATCCAAGTCTACACTTCCAACAGTATCCTGCCAACCTTATAACAAGTTAATGTTACCTTTCCCCACTTGTATTCATCACCATGCATCTTTCAAGTCTTGCATGAATACCCTTCCCAAATATTAGGTTTCTTGTCCTTGGGGTTCCATATCTAGGTACAAGGTTGTTTAGTAGAGGCGGTCCATTTTGTATATTTCTTCTCAACGAACTCAACATCCTCAATAGCAAGATCATCACAACCATTTCCGCTAAATCCATTGTCGCATCAAATGTTGCTGGTTTATTAGCCCTAACCAAAGCTTAGACATTTTGTGGCAATCCTCTTATGTAACACTTGATTCGCTTCGCTTAAGTATTCATCATGTCAGATATCAATCTAGACATACGATGGAACTCAGTGGTGTAGTCACGGTGATTTTTCTTTCCCACATGAAGGTTTAGGAATTTTAGTTCTACCCATTCAGCTTCTTCATCAGCATAAAAATGGTTCATTACCATCTGTTAAGATCCTCCCACTGCACGGCTATAACCTCACTTGGAGTCTTTCTCTTCTCAACTATTTTCCACCATAGAAGAGCTTCATCATCAAAGGATTAAGTTGCAAATTCCATTGCTTGATCTGGACAACAGTCACTGATTCTAATAACCTTGTCCACAACAGTTATCCATTGAAGAGTATCTACTGCATCTCCCAAACCAGTCAACTTTGGTGGATTATAACCTTTAAATGACTTGTAATTGCACCCATCGCCACCCTTCTTCTCAGTATTAACTTTTACAAACCTGACTGCACTTGAGCTAGTCCTTTCAGTCTTAGTATCCTTCTTAGTACCATTCTTCGTCTGCTTAGTGGTTTTAGTATTGTCCTCACTAGGTTTCTCGGTGCTCTAGTTATTTAAAACAGACTTTAATATATGCATGTTCTTTATTGCATTAGCCACAACTTGGGTAATGGCAGCTTGAATAGCAGGGTTGAGTTGGTACCCTTCATTACTACCATGGTCTCTCACTGATAAATTATTTTCACCAATCGAATTAGCAAACAATTCCTCAAAAGGCAACTGGTTACCACATTTCCTACCACGACGTCTATTGCGACCTACACGCCTACGTACTGTCCTTTCTTCAACCATTCGTATTCTATAAGAAACACAAATGTTATCACTCTAGGAACCATTTAGTACAAGTAAGGTAAACAGTTAATGACAATGGCCATAAGTAATTAACTAATCATAATTCTCCTCGTGTCTTATACACTTCCTTATGACTTTACTTGTGCTAGGTTCTACATCTTATACAATTAAAAAATCATACATATAACTACACATATAATCTATGTTATTACATGTTCTTATCTCTAGCAACTAGGATAACATTCAAACATTCTTACTACTAGCAATTAAACTAGCATCATTATACATTCCTTCATTTTTACATTAATATAATCAATGTACTTTACTATCGTTGAGCTTTCTTGAGCGACACATGTCTTTCATGAACTGTCATATTCCATTTAGTCTCATTCCCTATTCGAGTCTAAGCACGTATGATGCTTATTTCTCTCAAACTTATGCTCTAATACCAACTTGTAAAGCCCAGATGCGACAACCCTACTTGACATTAGATTTACACTTAAACACAGTTAGAAATCAGAGTTAATAAAAACTTTACACGTAATATAAAACTTCAACTATTCATTAAATAAGCATTCAAACCTTGACTTAAGCCAACATTCATAACATGTATTTATCAATAAAACATAAAATAACCTTTATAAAATCTTCATGCATACTGAAAGTTAGCTATGTTGAGTTAGTTTTGGTTTAACATGCAACATGTCAACATTCACATATGGAGTTTTGGAATAGGTTTGCTCGCTAATCAGTTTGACAGTGGGCCACAACTCACATGACATGGCCCAGTGGCTCGCACATAATCTGCTTGCAGTTTTGTGTCCCGTTGCTCGCAAGTGGGCCTTACAGATTTTGGCCTATCTAATGGATCACTGCTCGCATAAGGAGCTCACATATTATCCATCAGTGGCTCGCACAACGCTAAATTCTTGCTCGCAACATACACTATCATTTAATATTTTTTTTAACATCAATTAACTTTAAGTCAAACTTCTATGATCCACTATGCATTTTATTTTGGTATATTTGTTTCTAATACCTCCAATTTTCACTCATTGGATGATAACTTTCACCACTTCCAACTTGTAGCTTGTTTTCTTCTGTCGCTACCGAATTTAACGAGCCCTAACTCCGTTAGTTTTTTGCTAATGTTGTTATTACCAAGTTTATTACTTTATGACAAATTGTAACTTGATCTAGCTACGTACCAATTTTCATTTTAATCTAACTACAAATGTTCAACCTTATTTACCAAGGGCATTGCCCTTTTATCAAAAAAAAAAAACGAAAAATGTTCAACCTTAAATCAAAAGACTTACTTTAAAGATGAACCGATTTAAGTGAGTTTTTTTTAAACCAACTAAAACGCTGTTGATTTTTCCTTATCTTCCTCCTTTTATATGACACCAAGAAAATTACAAACACTTGTTTTGATGAATCCAAAAATAAGAGAGAGATAGGAGGTTTGTGTGTGTAAAGCAAAATAGGGAAAGAATGAGAACTTGGGTTTTGGGGGTTTTAAGGTCCTTTTAATGTTGTAAAAGTAGGTTTACAAAACCGAGTACTCGCTGCCAGGTATGTCTTCGTGGGAGTTTCTTTAACTCTACCTAGTTACTAAGAATCGATAAAAAATAATCAACCTCAGTCATAATCACATGTAGTTGGTGGACTTGAGCCGATTTGACTTAAAAAATAATACATAATTCAATTTCTATGATATTAAGAACATATATCATATTTTTAATTAATAATTAGCAATTCTTAGAATGATTTATTATTTAAAAATGTATTTATCTGATTTATATTGATATTCACATATTTTGTTATAAATATTAGTAAACTAATGATAATTGACATACACACACACAACTATATATATATATATAATGATATCTAAAAATTCATTTTATTTATATTTGATACTCTCTGAGTACAACCAATGATGTAGTCTAAAATATAAATATTATTATATTAATATCTCCTACAATTTTAAATATTTTTGAGCTAGGTTTTTATTGAATATTATTGTTAACTGGTTCAAATTTGGGTTTTAAGGTTTCAATAGACAACAAGCTAAATTGAAGTAATTTTTATTAAATGAAAAATTGGTTTTAAATAATCCTAACTATGCCTGGCAAATAACAGTCATAACTTAACACTTGGCCGGTGACAGTCCCAACTAAAGGTTTATTTGTTTATGACGGCCCGCGATTAACAAAGTCTTAACTCCGTTAGAATGATGCTAAGGTGGCATGCCCTGTTGTCAAAAATCTGATTACGTGGTAAGCTTGCGTGGCAATGTCTATTCATTCTCTCTCTCTCTCCCCCCCATCCCCCTGTACTGTCACAATAACGAAGACCACTTAGGGCATATATCACAAAGATGAAGCCACTCACGGTCAACAAATGCAATAACCGACAATCCAACGAGGTGCTCCGGCACTTCGCTGAACCACCACATCAGCACCACCCCGCCGCCACCAAGGGTTTAGAATCGGAACCCGGCAACGACTAACGACGGGTCGAAAAATGTAAAATACCCCAGTGATTTTGGGTTTATACAATATGACGAAGCATCAGAATGTTCCTCTTCCTTACCCGACCCGAATCTGCCGGCTCCTTACTACTTGACCCAAAACACCATGATTATTAACTGGGTTTTGTTTGACGGGTCGGGAATGCCAAACGGATTGTCGGTCTAGGTTGTTTAGAATGGAATGGCGTGAGCTTGATAAATATAGGTGATTTGGGTTCATTTTCGGAATACATGGTTTTGGAAACATGTTTCTTTTCAGCCTCTAATTTGATTTCAGTTAGGGATTAAAGGTGGTGGTGGTTGCAAGTCAGTGATGGTGTTGGTTGCAGGTTGGTGGTGGGAAGTGAATGGTGGGGGTTAGGGGAAGAAGAAGGAAGAGGTAGGGGATGGAGAGGGGCCCACTTTTATGCCACATAAGATTTTTTTGATAACAAGGCATGCCACCTCAGCATCATACTAACGGAGTTAAGGTTTCATAAGTCGCGGATCGTTAAAAACAAATACACTTTTAGTGGGTCGTCAGCGGCCAACTGTTAAGTTGAGACTACTATTTGCCAATAGGGCATAGTTGGGATTATTTAAAACCAATTTTCCTTATTAAATCTGATAATGATAAACAAAACTTAAACAAGTTTTAGTAAATATAAATTTAAAATTTTTTTAAAATTAATTTCATATATTAGTTGTTAAAATTTACTACTTCCTTAATATTGTTTATTGAAATCAAATAGTCATGTGGACTTTTACCACACAAATGTTGAATTAATAAACTTATCTTAGTTATTTTGATGTCATATACTCACATGTGTGAAGTTGGATCTGATGCATATTTTTTTGGCTGAAATCATTTTCTATAGTTTACTATTAGTTGGGCTTTTGAGTCGGCTACATCAAAAGGAAACTAATGAGGCTTGGGACAGAAGAAATTGTTAGAATTAAAAACATATACACGAACCGAACACAACACACAAAAGCAATAAACGAACACGAGGATCTAACGTGGTTCGGTCTAAACTGACCTACGTCCATGGGTGACAACTAGATATTCTTTATTGAGTGACAAATAATTAAAAGTACATAGCGTTGTTTAAATATAAATTGAACTAGGGTTTGTAAACTATTGAACAAGAAATCCAAACCGGGTCAGGCTTCGGTCTGGCCACCCTACACTCGTCTGCCCTTTGGACTTCAAATATAAACCCGACCACACAAGGCCTACGAACCCAACAATTTCCCACTCGGAGGCCTTGAGCACTCTTGTCTGCAATCTTGATTATACTTCTGTAACCCGAACATTAACCATCTTCTAGTTGCCACCCCTTCTCATCAATTAACCCGAAGGCCCGTTGAACTTCCCCGGAGCTTCAACACGGCTAAAACTGCCCCTGGCCCGTTCTTTGTCCCTACCGGCTCCCACTGCAATGAACTACCGAATCCTAAGATACCCCGTGAACAAACACTCTCCATATTCTGTAAGTAATTCACTACAGAGACTTTAACAGCTGGAATATAGGTTTTCTTAATCCACTGTCGACCTGGAACTGTAAATGAAACACAACCTACGCTCCCACTGTCACGATGTCCTATGACTGATTTAACCTTCCTAGCTCGTTCATCCAGAATCTTCACTTTGGCTATGGGTTTGCTATTTGCAAAATGAACCTTCTTCTACCCACGAAATTCTGTTAACCGGACTTTGTTTTTCACCAAAACTGGATCTACTCCTTTCGGTGAAATATCAATCATATACAATGAACCCATTTTCTTGCCATGAGAAACCATGAGATTCCCTTTGACTACTTTCCACTACCCATCCCAAACTTAACATCGTAACCCTGGTCATCTAACTGCCCGATTGAAATCAAACGTTTTATAAAACTTGGAATAACCCTCACGTCTTTCAAAGTCCAAGAAGTACAGGCTGAAGTTAGCAAATCAAAATCTCCCAAACCCGTAACCTCTAGAATATTATCGTTTTCTAGTCGAACCTTTCCAAAATACCTAAACTTTAGATTCTTAATCGTTTCACTGCAGTAAGTGGCATGAAACGATGCACCGGAATCCATCACCCAATTAATAACGTTACTCTCAACTCTACAAACCAAATTCTCATCACTAGTGACCCTATCATTTATGTCATCTTCTGTAACGTTCACTTCTTTCTTACCATTCGAACATTGATTCCTGAAGTGTCCCTTCTCTTTACAACCCAAGAATTCAATATCTTTACGAGTCCAAGACTGACTCCTCTTCGTGCTCCCACTGCATCATTGTTTTCCCTAAATATACCTTATGTGACTAATATATTACTTGATGGTTCACCTGAACTTATGCGTCTTAAATCGTCTCAAAGAATCAAATCCCGAATCCCATCAAAAGTAATTTTTGTAGACGAACTACAAACCGCGGTCACTGTTTGCGACTAACTGTCGGGTAAAGAGGATAAATATAAAAGACCTTGAATTTCATCATCAAACTTAATGCCGACTGACACTAAGCGGGAGGGGTTCGAATTAAGATTATTAATATGTGTTCTAACTGGCCCACCCTCTTTCATTCTAGTTGTCGCTAGATCTTGGTGCCGAAGGCTTCTCATACATGTTTGATAGTGCCTCCATCATAACACGGGTTGTGGTTTCTTTCATGATGTTAAACGCCACATCTTCCGACAACGACAGTGTAATACAAGCCCTAACTTTTTTGTCTAACTTATTCCACACTGCTTCTAAAAATGTTTCTAGTTTTTCATCCTTAAGCACTACATCCAAGTCTTTTTGACAAAGTAGCGCCTCAATATGCATCTTCCACCAACCAAATTTCCGTACATCAAACTTGTGTATTGAAACATTTCCGTCTACTGCCATGATAATGACAAAAACGAAAAATCGGATAGAAACAGAGACAGACATAGCAATGGCACTGGCCTGAACTTAACGGGTGTTCTACTGAACTCTGTTAAATAATTAACCTATTTTAAATGCAGCAGAAATACGAAATATAAATCAGAAAACAAAAACTTTAAATACTGAAACTATACAACCTGACAAATGTGATTGGCACTGGTTTTGGTTCCTTTAATGTTTCTTCTTATTGATAACGGTTCTTCAATGAAAATAGGATCTTAACTCAAATGTTCTTGACTCTTCACAAAATATAATTTCTTCTAAGTTTATATTTCTTGACCAAACTGCCAGAAAATAACTTTCCAGCCCACTCAACTCAAACAAACGGGCCTCCTGCCCTTGTTCAAAGCTAAAAAAAAAATAAAGAATAGAATAATAATTCACAAGCCCACTATGGCGTTTTGTTTCTTTCCACGTTGACTAAAAAAAGCAAATTAAAATTCAACCTTCTTTTGATTTACTTTGTCAATCCACAAGAAGACAAAACCATAAAGTAACTGCTTCTTCCTTTTCGTATTTTAATGGCGTACGAGAATTTTAAAAAGAAAAAACATATCGATACTCACAAGATGCAAAGTGGTGGTTGAAAATTAATTACTTTCCAAACAGAACCCAAAAAACTACAATCGTCGACGACGAGCGCGACAGCCGGTTGCTGTGGCGGTGAGAGTCGGACGGCGACGGCAGCGGAACCGATTCAACGTGTTCTCGTGTGATCCCCAACCTAAGATATAATACCACTTGTTAGGATTAAACACACACACGGACCGAATACAACACACAAAAGCAATAAACAAACATGAGAATTTAGCGTGGTTCGCTCTAAACTGACCTACGTCCACGGGTGACAACTAGATATTCATTATTGAGTGTCAAATAATTACAAGTACATAGCGTTGTTTAAATAGAAATTGAACTAGGGTTTGTAAATTATTGAACAAGAAATCCAAACCGGGTCGGGCTTCGTTCTGGCCACCCTACCCTTGTCTGCCCTTTGGACTTCAAATAACAAAACAGACCACACAAGGCGTACGAACCCAACATAAATAAACGGAGAATTCTGGTATCGACAACAATATATATATTTTTAAGCCTATAAATGTCAGAAAAAAATAATTTACCATAAAACACTTTTCACGGCAACTACTAGTTTTCTTTTGTGGAGAGCACAGCTTGACGAAGAGGAGGCAAAGGAGTCAAAACGCAAAGGAATTAGAGGAGCAAAAGACTTTAGGAGTATTGTTGTTCTTTTGGTGTCGAAAAATAGAGAAGGAAGGAACCACAAGTTTATTCGATAAAGGTGTTCGGGTTCAATTCTACTCATCCAAACCCGGTTCTTTTCGTTTGAATTTATTAATTTTGTTGTGAACTAAGCCTTCGAACTTATTTATTTTATATTATTGAGCATGATTATTGGCTAAATCTCTCTAGTTACCTGGGTTTTGAATGAATATTTGTTGAGTTTTTGGTTTGTTTATCGGTTTATTGATAAATTGTGTTGGATTAATACTATTGTAACCAAATTTTTGATGCTTAATTAGATGATTATGCATTGTTATTTTTAATTTACTTTTATTCAATCGTTCCATACGTGTCTTTATGAATGTCTTTCATGTGTAGATGCATATTAGGTTACTTACTGTGTGTTTGTAACTAGTTTATGGTTTATAGTCGACATAATCCATAGGAACAATTGTTTGAAGGTTTATAGGGATTAAATGTTTTTCCTATCTTGAGCCTGAGTGGTAATTGATAGTTGGTTTGGCTTGGTCATTGGGTGGTTTGCGTACAGATTGGACGAGAGTGAATTTCCCCCTTATTGTCGTTTGGTTTTTGCTCTTCCGAGTCTTTGTTTTAGCATCTTTAGGTTACTCCTTACATCCCTTACACTCCCGGATGTATTGTGATTAGTAATATTCAGAGGTGATCTTATTATTAGAGTACTTTGGTATTGTTGGAGAGACTGAGGGGTTATCTAACGAACCTGTTTGCGTCATACATCCCTTAGGGTTTCCTTTTAGGTCACACTAGAGAATGATCAGGGATCCACTTGGTTGTCTTTGGGTATCATACTTTGGATCCCGGTTCCATCACAGTTTCCATTGCCAATAAGTGTTCAAGATTCACAAATAAGATTTCAAGCCTAAGTAACGCCTTTCTCGTTATTGTTCTTGTCTAAGTCTTATATTTTTAATTTGTTTTTCCTAGTATAATGTAGTTTAAATAATTAATTAGTTAAGATAATAATTAGTTTTGAATTAAATATATTAAAAAAATATAAACAATCTTTACTTAATTATTAATTTAATTAGCTTTTAGTTCTAGTTTCTTAAATTCAATAAGTGTTTCTAGGGTTCGTTACTCCCGAACTTTCTTTAGCTATAATTCACCTGATAGGTACACTTGCCTGTTGTTAGTGGTCTAGTTTATGGTTATCTAGTTTTTATTACTAGTTGTGCTTGGCCATTAATTGCTTATTATATACCGCCTTTTTCACATCAAGTTTTTAGCGTGGTTGCCAAGGACAACAATTTAGCTTCTATTTGTTTTTTGTTTATTTTTAGTTTTAGTTGAATTAATTAATTTCTATTTTATTATTTAATTTCTCTTATTTGCTATCTTTTCCTTGATTTCAACGTGTGTGCTTTAGGGATATGCTAGGGTCCTCACTATGTATAACTGTTTTTTAGAGTATGCGACACACTCATTCACTAGGACAACCAGACTTCACAGCTTCTAACAAACCCGGGAGAGATTTTCGTGAGCGCCGTCAGGAGTTTCGGGAGATTGCACGTGCTCTACGCGAAAGCATTGTACATGTTTATGATTCCATTTTAGACATGGGTGACGCTAACCCCTAGGTGTGTGGTCCACTTGAGAGAGAATGAACGAGTCAAGGGGAGACAGTCTGTTAAGACAGATTCATTCCAACCAACAACATGAACTCCATTACTAATTCTTCCCCATTTCCCGGACATGATGACGAGGACGCACCATGCCATCTGGAAAATTCACTCGTATCTGTGACACTTTCAATATCGCCAATGTATCTCGTGCTTCTATCTACCTTCATCCTTTTTCCATTTTCTATAGATTGTCGAGCTTCACCGTGGTTGGAAGACTTTCCCCTTGGTCCATCACTACCTAGGATGATTTACAAGCTAAAATTCTTAAGAGGTATTTCCTGCCTTCAAAAGCTTCGCATCTTCATGATCTGATCTATTCATTATGCACGGACCATGACGAGCTATACCCTTCGGCTCAGGGAAAGTTCCATAATCTGCTTAACAGATGCCCCCAGCATGGTCTATCCGAATGGGTCGTATTCGTCAAGTTCTATAACGGGCTGACTTTTGAGATGAAGCAGAGATTCTATACGTCAGCGGGAGGGAACATGTTAAAGACGCCGAATAAAGATGAGTATGAATCCTTGTTTGAGAGACTTTCCCTGGCCGAGCAACATGAGCCGTCCACCCGAGGTACTTTTAAGACCACCACGTTTTCTGCTCGAGGCATCTATTAGGTCTCGAATGATACTAGCATCATGGCTGCCTTAGTGGAAATGCATAAAGAAATCAAAGACCTGAAGAAGATCGTTTATAAATGCAAAATTTTCCGTGGAGAGCACGATACAATTGATCATCCGTTCAATCAACAGAAGCATGTGGACTATTGGGAAATCAGAATAAAGGACGGAATGCCTAGGGTACAAAGGATGGAGAAATAGCTCCAACTATGGTTGGAGGTCTGGATTTAATTCTCAGGGTTTTCAAATGAGGTAGGAGCAGGGTGGAAGTTAGACACTCAGAGGAAGTAGAAAGTTCGAGTGCGGGGAAGAGTAGCAACATGGATCCAGATCTTACGGAGCTACTAGCTAATTAGTCCAAAATGCTTTCTGACCTTCTTGATAGAGATAATAACACATACCGAATACTGGCTGAGCACGACACCATAGTGGAGCACAAGCAGTCTTCATTCTTATATATGCCTAGAAATATGGATGAAATGATGTAGCAGATGCTATCTAATAAGCAGGTCAGTGTATTTCAGGGCAGCACCGAGCTTAAACCGAAGGTACAGTTGAAGACGGTGACCACCCAAAGTGGCAGATGAGGCTATTATGAGCAGACACCAACAGATGATGAGGAGCCGGTGGACGAGGAGATAGAGGTGGAGACTCCCATTAGGATGCACGAGAGCCGAGTCCCCAGCAAGACCGCAACAAACGGTGAGTCTCCCAGCAAGTACCGCGTCAAACGGTGATTTAAGTATGATCGACTTTGGCACTCTTCTTCTCTTCAATCTTATCAAGACCCACCGTTTGATGCAGTACTTGCGGGGACTCTCCTCTCGTGCGTTTTCACGTGAGTCTCCACCTCTATCTCTTCGTTCACCGGCTCCTCATTATCTGTCGGCGGCTTCTCTCTATCGCCTCCTCTGCCAATGCAGGTGGTCACCGCCTACAAATGCTTTCGGGTTAATCTCGGTGTTGCCCTGAATTACTCCGACCTACTATTAGGTAGCATCTGCCTTAGCATTTCATCCATATTTTGAGACGTCTCTAAGAATGATGACTATTGGTTCTTCAATATGGTTTCGTGCTCAGCCAGTCTTTGTAGTGTGTTATTATCTTTATCAAGAAGGTCAGAAAGCGTATTTTGGATTGATTAGCTAGAAGCTATCTAAGATCCGGATCCATGCCGCTACTCTTCACTACACTCAAAATTCCTTTTTGCCTCAAAGTATCTAACATGCCCTTGATCCTTCCTTGGTTGAAAACACTGAGCATTACCTCTATACCTCCAATCATAGTTAGAGCTATTTTACCATCCTAAGTTCCTGTAGGCACTCGATCCTCTATTTTGATTTCCCAAATAGTCCACCTGCTCATGTTGAGTGACCGAAAAATCAACTGTATCATGCCCTCCTTGGCAGATTTAACATTTCTGAGCGATCTTATTCAGGTCTTTGAATTCTTTCTACATTGCCTCTAAGGAAGCCGTGATGCTAGTATCTTTCGCGAGCTGATAGATGCCTCGAGCGGAAGAAGTGGTGGTTTAAGAAGTACCTCGGGCAGACGGATCCTGTTGCTCGGCTAGGGTGAGACTCTCAAACAACGATTCACACTCATCTTTATTTAGCTTCCCTAACATGTCCCTCCAGCTGATGTATTGAATCTCTGCTTCATCTTAAAAGTCAGCCCGTTATAGATTTTCTCAACTATGGCCCATTCGGATAGACCATGCTGGGGGCATCTACAAAGCATATTTTGGAACCTTACCCAAGCCAAAGGGTATGGCTAGTCAGGGTCCATGCGGAATGAATAGATCAGATTGTGAAGATGCGAAGCTTTACATGGTGGAATATACTTCTTAAGGATAGCTTGAAGATCATACCATGTAGTTATGGAACCAAGGGGAAGTTTTTCCAACCTCGATGAAGCTCGACCCTCTAAAGAAAATGGAAAAAAGATGAAGGTAGATAGTAGCACGAGTGACGTTGGCGATACTGAAAGTGTCGCTAGTACGAGTGAATTTGTTCAGAAGTTTGTTGAGTCCTCGTCGTCAAGTCAATTAAATGGGGAAGAATTAGTAATGGAATAATGACGTTGGGCAGAATCTGTCTGTTTTTAGCATCATGCATCGCCAGACGTGTGATAACAGACAGTCTCCCGAAGACCCTCTCATTCACTCTTGAGTGAACCGTATGCCTAGAGGGATTATCATCACCCATATCTAATGTGAAATCAGAAACGTGTACCGTGCTTTCGCGTAGAGCACATGAAATCTCTATAAACTCCTTACAACACTCACGAAAATATTTCTCGGATTCGTCAGAAGCTGTGAACTCTGGTGGTCCTAGTGAAAAAGTGTGCCATATATGCTTAAAAATAGATATACATAGTGAGGACTCATGCTTATCCCAAAAGCACACACAATGCAATCAAGGCAAAGATAACAAATTTTGGCAACTAAATAATAAAATAAAGTAAAAACAAATTAATTAAACTAAAACTTAAAATAAACAAAAAGAAAATATAAGCTAGTTCGTTGTCCCCGACACCGGCGCCAAAGACTTTATGTGCAAAAAGCGGTCTATAATATATAAGCAACTAATGGAGAAGCACACCTAGTAATAAAAACCTAGATAACCCTAAACCAGACCACTAACAACAAGCTAGTGTATCTATCGGGTGTAGTATAGCTAAGGGAAGTCCGGGAGTATTGAATCCTAGAGACACTTATTGAATTTACGAAACTAGAACTAAAAGCTAATTAAATAATAATTAAGAAAAGATTGTCTATGAAATTTTAATGTATTTAATTTAAAACTAATTATTATTTTGACTAACTAATTAAACTAAATTATACTAGAGAAAACAAATTAACACTCTAAGACTTAGACGAGAACAATAACGAAAAATGTGTTACTTAGGCTTGAAATCTTATTTGTGAATCTTGGGCGCTTATCGGAAATGGTAATTGTGATGGAACCGGGATCTAAAACACGATGCCGTAGACAATCTAGTGGATCCCTGATCATTCTTAGGGTGTGACCTAAAAGAAAACCCTCACGGATGTATGACGCAAACCGGTTAATTCATTCTCTCCAACAATACTAAATTACTCTAAAGAAATTAGATGACCTCTCAATATCTAAATACATCTGGGAGTGTAAGGGACGTAGGGAGTAACCTAAAGAATCTAAAACAAGACTCGGAATAGCAAAAACCAAAATACAATAAGGGGGAAATTCACTCTCGTGCAATCTGTACCCAAACCACCTAATGGCCAAGACAACCCAACTATCTATTGCCACTCAATCTCAAGATAGGTAATACAAATAATCTCTCTATACCCTCAAACAATTATTCCAATGGATTATGTTGACTATAAACAATAGACTAGTTACAAACACAAAGTAAGTAACCTAATATGCATCTACACATGAAAGACATTAACAAAGACACATATGGAACGATTGAATAAAATTAAATTAAAAATAAGCATTCATATTCATACAATTAAGCATCAAAAAGTTGGTTACAATAGTATTAGCCCAACACAAGTTATCAATAAACCAATAAACATACCAAAAACTCAACAAATATTCATTCTTAACCTATGTAACTAGATAATTTTATCCGATAATCATTCCCAAGAATATACAATAAATAACTTCAAAGTCTTAGTTCATAACAAAATTAATAAATTCAAACCAAAAGTACTGTGTTTGGATGTTTGGATGATTAGAATTGAACCCGGACGCCTTTACTCGAATAAACTAGTGCTTCATTCCTTCTCTTTTTTTCGACACCAAAAGAGTAATAATACACCAAAAGTCTTCTGCACCTCTAATTCCTTTGCGTTTTGACTCCTTAGCCTCCTCTTCGTCAAACTGTGCTCTCCACAAAAGAGAACTAGCAGATGCCGTGAAAAGTGTTTTATGATGAATTATTTTTTTTCTGATATGCGTAGGCTTAAAAATATATATATTGTTGCCGGTAACACAATTCCCCCTTTATTTCTTCCGTCCCAATCCTCATTAGTTTCCTTTTGATGTAGCCAACTCAAAAGCCCAACTAATAACAAACCATAGAAAATGATTTCAGACTAGAAAGTAATCAATCCCTTTCGATCTCTTTTATGATGCATCGGATCCAACTTAACACATATGAGTGTAGGACATCAAATTAATTAAAATAAGTGTTTTTTGTGATGCATCGGATCCAACTTAACACATGTGATCCAACCTTACACATGTGAGTGTATGGCATCAAATTAGTTAAAAGAATTCAACGTTTGTGTGGTAAAAGTCCACAAGTCTATTTGATTATTATAAACAATATTAAGTAATACGGTAATTTCAACAACTCATATATGAAATTAATTATAAAGAAATTTTAAAATCATAATTGAGAAAGCTTGTATAAAGTTTTGTTTATCATTCTCAAGTTTATCAAAAATTACTTTAATTTAGCTCGTTGTCTATTGGAACCTTAAAAACCCAAATTTAATAAAAACGTAGCTCAAAAGTAGTTAAAGTTGCATGAAGTTTTAATATAATCGTACATATATTTAGATCACTTCAAATATACACACACTTAAACCTTTTTCGTTCCAGAAATAAAAAAAAGAAACTTGCAACAAAATCATAAATAGAAAACTGGTTTTCAAACATTTAAGTTACTTTAATTAATAATAGATAAACACAAAAATCGCAATTGCCGATATTGTTGCCCACTTAAATTCAACCACCAAACTATCAAGCCCCCAATCACACCTAAAGAGTTATAGATCTGCTTACCCATGGGTTTCACACCTAAAGAGTTACAGATCTACTTACCCCCATGTCAAGCATAATCAAGACATTTTACACCAGGTTGAAGTAGACTGGTTGTAACATCTTACTTTTGTTAATAATAAACAAAAGAATATTTTTTACTTAATGATGTGTAATTATTTAGTTAAGTTAAATACAAATAATATAATGTGAGCTTGTACAATAAAAGATGAAATAAGGGGTGGGGATAGGCCTTAGATCTATGGGCTTAGGGGTATATAAACACCTTAAGCCTCCCTAAAACCTGCATCTCCTACATCCAGCCACCATAACACACTAAAAAACACACATAAACACTCCTACTCCATTTTGGCTCATATTCAAATCCAAACCAAGAAGAGTTTTGTCAGATCGTCGTCATACAAGCAAGAACACGTCAAGATTCACGTGTTGAATCAAACCCAAACCTAGAAGTGAACCAAAACGTACATTTTAGGTTAAAGGTTAAGTTTTTGTGGTCGGTTTGCCTAGGATTTGATACTAAGGCAAATCAGACCTTATTGAGTAAGAAAAATGTTAACTTAAATGTAAATAAGATGTATAGAATGAAACGGGACGAACGAGTGACGTTTGGATCGTGTTAAAATGGGTAAATGAAGTCGTTATGGCCTGTAACTTGTTTTATCATTTAAATAGGCATAATGAGATGTAAGGATGTGATTTGGTAGAAAAGACACGAAAAACCATGTTTGAGTCGAGTTCTGGAGAAACTTGATTCGTTTGCTGATAAAACGAATCCAATCAAAACGAAATGAATCGAATTGAAAATACCTCGATTGGAATTTCAGACTCAATTTGACTGGAATTCAGACTCGATTCGATTGGAATTTCAAACTCGTTTCGAATTGAATTAAGACACGATTCGATTAGAATAGACATGACCCAGAATTATGAAAAGTCAGTTTTCTTAAGAATTTCTAGTTAAGGACTATTAATAAAAATAGAATGCAGCTTAATCCCAGCCTAGGGCTCTGCCCGTTGGACCCGGCTAGGGGTTGCCGCCCCCAGAACCCCAATGCCAGGGGCGCTGCTCACGGAGCCCCGTTAGCTAGGGGTTTCACTAACTTAGAAGTATGATATAGTATAATTAGTTTATTGATACATATAATTATTACATGGTTAGCCATGCACAACTAAGGTGGGATATTACCGTTTACTCAAAAAGGAATAGGACACATGTGAGTTTCTTGCCACACTTATTTGTTATGTTTTCGGGGCTGTGTGCATACTCGATGTGCTTAATACACTTACCTTAAGTGGTAAATGTATGTTATGTGAATATTTTATGAATGATATGGAAAAAGGTAAGGGTATATATGATAGTATATATATATAATGAAATATATGTATAGTTGTATCAAAAGAAGGGAACATACCCTAATAATATTTGAGATAGAAGGGACTAGACCCTACAAATATCTGAGATAGAAAAGGAAGGGACCAGACCATACTAATATCTGAGATGGTAAAAATAGTTATGCATGCCGTATGAAAGTATGAAACAATGTATGTATGTATGTATGTATGTATGTATGTATGTATGTATGTATATATGTATGTATGAAGGAATGTATGAATGTTTGTAAGTATGAAAGATAGGTAAGCAGGTTAAGTATATAATATGTATTTTCAGATGCATATATGTAAGTATGTGAATGTAATGTATGCTGTCTGATTAACTAGAACTCATTCAGCATAGCTGACTTTTACTATACACACGGGTGAGTAGAATGAGACAACTGCGTGAAGAGGGTCACATGGAAGAAGAATAAAGAAGCTGACATCTGAAGACTTAATTTATGATGTTTGAACTTAAAGACATGTTTTATAATGTTTAACTTTTAAGACTTATGTAATGAATGGTTGACATTTATCTATTCCGAAAAAGTTTTCATTCATTCTGATATTTAGAAATGTGTTTATGAATAAATCTAATCCTAAAGTAGGGCACCGGGACCGGGCCTTTACACTGGTTCAACCTATCACCGTAAGCTAAGAACTCTTTAATGGTAATCAGAATACATACTTAGGTGGAATTTAAATGGATGAAAGGTCAAGTGAGGTTGTACAAGAAATTCCAAAACCTAAAACTATATTATCGGATTTCGTCCCAGCATTGTTTCACCCGAGCTGCAACCCAATATATGACAGTCCCAAATCTCAACCCTTATTTTTTCTTAAAACTATTTATTTACAAAAAACCTCAAACACCAATAGTGTGCCCTCATGGTAAACCCCAAGGTAACGCGTAAGTTCTTAGCCCTGTCTAGTATGTTCCTTTTAGCCTCTTTTCCTAATTTTTTATTTTAGTAAATGCTTCTTTGGCATTTGTATAAATTTCTCATTCACTTTTTCTTTCAAAATAATTGCATATCTTTGCTCTTAGGCACCTTTTACCCTAAAATTTAAATTTTTTTTCTATGCTCTTATAAAATTTGGACATGCGGGGTGCCGCCACTCATTATTTACTTTTATAAAACAGAGTGGTGTGCTAATTTTAAGTGCATTTAATTCTCACCACCTCAAGGTAGTCATTACGACAATACTCCCTTTGGCTTATCGAATTTTCACCTTCACTATCCCCCTAAAGATGAAAACCCACAAAGTTTATGATTATTAGATATATTAATAATAATTAGGGAAAATTTTTCAAAGCTAGATGGGCCTACCGACACATCCCAAGCTCAGTGTGTTTTCTATTTTTAAATCTTATACATTAGTAGTTTTGAAAAACCTATCCATTTCAAAGAATTACTATTATAGAAACCATGGGAGGAAAATGTATAACATGTTGTGTTTGAATTACACACATAGGTGTTGTTTGTTTTTTCGGAGGTAAAATGTCTGAAGTCTGCGTACCATATCTGCAGACGTTTGTAAAAGAAGAAGTGGACCAAACCTATGCAGTCTGTAAGAATAAGGCTGCTTACTTTTAACGTATGTAGACTGCTAAAAAAACTGGTTGTGACGTAACAATTTATGATAGTGGGTGGTGGTTGTGGTGGTGGTGGACGGTGGTTGTTAGGCCCCGATCCCGGTTCCCTACATTGGCGTTGGATTTACTAATAAACACAGTTCTAAATATCCGAGTTAATTAAAACTTTTCATGGAATATTTAAGACATCAATCATTCATACAAAAGCATTTAAAACTTAAACATGTCTTTTTAAAGTACAAACATCATAAAACATATAACTTCAAATATTCAGATTCCAACTTATTTATTCTTCAACCATGTGTGCTCCTCAAGCCAGTTGTCTAGTTTTATTTGTCTGCGCGCATATTAAAAGTCAGCTACATTGAGTGATTTCTAGTTAATCAAGAAACATACAATACATTCAAATACTTACATATATACGTATCCGAATATATGTATTACATACTTGATCTGTTTACCTTTCTTTCTTACATACATACATACATACTTTAATTCTTTCTTTCATACTTTCATTCTTTTAACCTGCACATTACCTACATTACTATTTATACATTTCAAAGAGCATTTCTCCTTATAACCTTCGCATATATTATTAGGGCCTCCTACCGTGTAACCTCCTCATATATTATTAGGGTCTGCAACTCTGTAACCTTCGCATTATATTATTAGGGTACGCAACCCTTTAACCTTCACATATATTATTAGGGTCGGCAACCCTTTAACCTTCGCATATATTATTAGGGTATGCAACCCTTTAACCTTCGCAAATTTTATTAGGTCTGCAACCCTTTAACCTGCGCAAATACTGTTAGGGTCTGCAACCCTTTAAGCATACAACCATACAAATTTTTACCATACAACCATACATACTATCTTAGCTCTTCCTCTATCATTCAAATATCCTTCATAAAATTCATACACTTATCAATTAGGGTAAGTGTATTAACTAAACACATAGGAGTGTGCACATAGCCCCCCCTGGAAAAACATAACAGAGAAAATGGTCTAGTAAATCACCTGTGTCCTGTTCTTTTCTAAGTTTATGGTCACACCTCTTCTTAGATAGGCACGACTAACTGTGTAGCAATTAACAAGCATCACTTAACTACTCCTAATTATATCATTTTTCTAGGTTAATGAAATCCCTAGCTAACGGGGGTTCGGGGGCAGCGCCCTTGACAATGTGGTTGTAGGGGCGACAAAACCCTAGCATATCCAAGGGTCAGAGCCCCTGGCTGGGGTTAATTTGAAGTTCAAACTCCCGTATATGTTTCCAGCGTATAAGTCTTCCAACGTATAAGTCTACATATGCGCCATATATGTTGTTTAACATTTGCGTTGTATATGTTACACCTAGGCCGGATATCACTTCCTCTTATCCGCTGGATACAACCCCCACACATACGCCGTATATGTGCTTCCATATATGTTAGATATGGTGGTGCCATATCCACCGGATATTGTTGCACCCATGTACGCCGTTTATGGTTGTGCCATATCCGCTGGAAAATGGCATACCCACCTGTTAATTGCAGGTCTGGTCATCTTCATCGCGTTTTTAGGGTTTTTCCGCGACTCCAGCGTCGTTGGTCACCGAGTTTGGTCAGAATTTGATCGTTTTTGATCCATGAAGCTTTGGTTGGTCCAGATCCGAGCTAAGGTGACCCTTAAGTTTGTTTTTGATCCAATAAACACCCAATTTTTACTATATATAGATCCGTACAGCAAAAATGGCCTCCTAGAGCTGCGGTGCTGGGTTTCATTGGGTTCATACAGCTGAGATAAATCTTCCTTACCTTTCTACGATCTTTATTTGTACTCATGAATGTTGTAGAGTGTGTTTGGCTTAAGTGTGTGTTTTTGAGTGTGTAGGATAAGGTGAGAAATTGATGGAAAATGAATGAGATTATGGTTTTAAGTGTATCTTATACCCTAAGCCCGTGGACCTTAGACTCATAATCTCACTAATTCCATGATTTATTCTTAGTCCATCTATTTTAAACCTACCATCCTTTATTTATTATTTTATTACTATTTTTGAAAACATCAGATGTTATAGTGGTGGCAGCATTAATATTGGTAGTGGATGGTAAAGGTAATGGTGATGGTAATGGAGGAAGGTAGTGGTGGTAAATTCTGGTGGAAGGTGGTGGACGATAGTAGTAGCAGACGGGTGGTGGTAGTGGTGGACAATAGTGATGGTGGTGGGAGGGGGTGGTGGACAGTATTGATGGTAGACGATGGTGGTGGTGATGGTAGAGGACAGTGGTGGTGGTGGGTGGGTGGTGGTGGTGATATACAGTGGTGTGATGATAGACGATGATGGTGGACGATGGTGGTAGATAGTGGTGATGATATACGGTAGTGGTGGGTGGTGGTGGACGATGGTGGACAATGGTGGTGGCGAATGTAAGTCCCGTGAGAGGATGTTTCAATGTGGTATCACATAAACCCATTGTTAGGCGGACTCTAACAACGAATGGATTCAATATAAAGGAAATAAACACAATAAAAACACGATAATGCTTCAAAACACACGTTTATAACGTCGGGTGTTTAAGCCCTTTGTAAAAGATTACAAACTGATTATACTTCTCTTCTCTCTCTCTCTCTCTCTCTCTCGTGAACGATCAACCCCAAACAGTCAAAATACATCATATATATATTATATATATATATACACATGCTAACCCTAAGCCCAAACATACACTAAGCCCACCGAAAAATTTTGGTTTACATAAAATATACCAAAACTAAGCCCAATAGCATAAGCGTAAACCATTAAGTGTGGCCCAACATTCTCCCCCTTGGTTTACCACTTGATCGTCACTAGTGCTCAAGTATGTCGGCATCAGCTTCCTTGTAAGTGTCTGCCCATAATCCTATGCGTATAACAGATCCCACCATTTTAGTATATTTCTAAGTAACTGGCTCGTAAAGTGGTTCAACAGAAATTTTAAAGCCGCTAAGGGGTCTTTATATCTTTTTCACCAAACTTCATTAAATCCCTTGGATCAACAAGATGATACTATCCTTGAATAAGCCTTATAATAACAATAGCTGTTTCACCATTATATGTCCAAAACTTCATTCCATCAAGAGTACCCTCAGGAAACCTCTTGGTGAACGAAATAGACGTCTCTTTATCAGTTGGAGGCCACATCACATTCATCAAAGTCTTGTTAGTGTGAGGATCACATACTCCCTTTGCTTTCTTTAGAAAGACTCGGCAGTAGTCATGTTGGGGAATCCTCGTTCAACCTGATTACTCAAATAATTCTAGAAGTTAATGGCCTTTGGATCATTGTTTGGGTTATGGAAAAGAGAATTTATCAGATCTATCAAGTCAACCTTTGTCCACGAACCAAAGCTTTTCATCTTCTTATAATATTCGGTGTTTCCCGACTTTCTCTTGACCCAGCACATTTGTTTATCCACATCATAACCCCACGAGACAACCCCTGAGCGATCACCATATTTGTCAGAGAAGCTTTTCTTGAGTTCAATAACAAATTTCTCCGGATGATCTAAAGACACGACATGTTGATTGGAGTTCTTTCTTATCAATATCTCTCTTTGTAACCTATCAGTTTGTTCGGTTGTCCTTAAAGGAGCGGCCAAATATTGTTCCAGTGGCACAAAGGCATCAGTGTTAGAAGCAGGTCCCATGCTGGAACCGCTACCTTGATTATCACCAGCTGTCTTTTCACCATTGTCATCACTGCTTTTGAATTAATCTCCAAACTTTTGAATCAGCTTTTGTTGGAGGTCTAAGTATAATGCAGTAAGGCCACCCATGTTTTCCTGAAGCTCCTGAATCTTTGAATCTTTATCAGTGCTACTAGCTTCAAGTTCTTGGATCCGTACATCCTTCACCATCGAATATTGTTCGAGCTCAAAAACTTGGCATTGTAAGGACGGTACATCAACTGGTTCGGCTTCTAGAGCAATCCCCTTGCCTTTGTCTTGTAAGAATTTTTCTTGCATAGCCAGGATATGGGAAATCTTTTCAGCTGCATTTGAACTTTCTTGACCAATCAGGTTAGACGATCCTGATGGTTCATTGGTGGATTGAAAATGCGCTTCGAACTCAAACTCTTTCCTAATATCATCAAATATCTGTTCTTGAGTTTGTTGGTCAGTAGTAGATGGACCTTGATCAATTTGAGCTTCAATTGTAACATACTCAGAAACTGTTGGTTGGTTGGTTAGTGTAATATCAGTAGCCAGCACACCCGGTCTCGGATCCTTATTACGTCGTTTTCATAGAATGAGATCGGTGGCTGGCTCTTCTTCCGTATCATCTTCATCATGTGTAACAGTGACTGATTGATGAGGCTTCAATGCAGTAGACTGGAGCTTCTCTTTAAATGCTTCAAAAACTTTCACTTGTTCAGCAGTAGGTACTGGCTGTTGTACCTGGTGTTCAGTCTATATATGTTGTGGTAGAGAACTCTCAGGCTCATCATTTTCAGAGTTTGTCTCATAGGCAGTTATGAACCTTTGAGCAGTTCATCAGCAACAGAGGAACTAGCAACAACAGCAACAACCTCTGTCTCAGCAAATCTTCCAAACTTAACCAGTTGATGAAGTCCCTGATAGACCACTTTAGCCCTATTTCTTAATTGCTTCATCAACTCAAAAGTATTGTGACCCATAGCCTTCAAGTCGAGCATCTCTACAGATTTAATCAGGTTAGGATAATGAGGGTCAAATATCATCTATAGAAACCTCAAGTACAATAAGAACATCTCCTTCTTCTTGCCCTTGAGATTGCTTATCATTTCATCGAACACGAACTTGGAATAATTGTAGTTCCAATCCATGATCAAAGCAACCACAACTGACATCTGGGTGTGGCTTATCTCATCAGAACCCCTTTTCCGTCCTGAGACACACGTAATTATAGCCTCAGAGATAATAACAGGCTTCTTCTGGATCTTTGACTTAATCACCAAAGTACCCCCAGCACCTCTTTGATTAATGGAAGCATGATTCCAGAAATCAGTCACCATCTTCTTACAAATAATAGGAGTTTCTCGTAAAGCGTGAAAAAGCTTGCACGTGTTTAGCCCCACAATCATTTATTTGAATCCTTTGTGGCTAGAGGAGGATCAAAGAGGCATCCAACAATATTATGAGTATCAACAAACTTCAGAGGTGCTTGATCAGCCATGATTACAACAAAAGAGTCAAGTTAGTTATATATTCATTTAAATATATGATCAATTATTATATGGAATATATATATATAGGGAGAAGATCATGAGAGAACTCCATTTTATAGAGAGAACTTGAGAACTAATAATAAAGTATTTTTAATTAAATTAAAAAAAATATTTTTAAAACTTTTTTTCTTTCATCCTATGTTGTTATTCTTCACCACAAAAATATAAAAATAAAACATAATAAAAAAAATTAACGTTGTAATGCATATATGCAATACATCGACTTTTTTTATAATGCATAGGTGCAATAGTGTGCATTTTGATATTTGAAATAGTGTTGAATAGGTTTGTATTGTATATTTGCAATAGTGTTATATTATATACAAAAATTAAGAAAAATCGATATAGTGCATATGTGCATTAGTGTTGTATTACATATATGCAATAATGTGTTTTGCATACAATTACTAGTGTCGTATTTGCATATATTCAATAGTGTGTATTGGATAATGTATATGTGTTGTATTGTATGAAATAAAACACTATTTTATATATACAATACACATTAATGCACATACGCATTACATCGACGGTTTTTTTTAGGAACAATATCATCTTATTAGAAGAATGAAAGAAAAAACAATCACAAAATATTTTTTTGAAAAAAGTTAAAAATAATTTTTTACTAGTTCTCTAGTTCTCTCTTTAAGAGGAGTTCTCTCTAGATCCCACCCCTATATATATATATATATATATATATATATATATATATATAGGGGAGGATTATTTTGAGAACCATGGTGAGTTTTAAGAACTTTAAGAATTCAATTTTGAACCTCACATTTAATTAAATGATATGAAATATGTGGCTGAGATTAAATTTAATTAAAAAATGAAGCAGGAGAGAGAATAAGTATTTTTGATAATTACACAAGTTTAAACGTTGGTTACACATGTGTAAAAAGTCGGTTCGGTGTGTAAAAAAATACCGTAATTTTTTGTACATCACTTACACTTACACTTACGTATTACACATGTGTAAAAAAAATTCGAAAATTTTTTTTGTTACGTTGGGTTCTTTCGAGTTCTTAAAACTCAAAGTGGTTCTCAAAAGAAATCAATCATATATATATATATATATATATATATATATATATATATATATTGGATAAAAGACAACTTGATCATAAAACAGGGAACAAATATATAAAAATAGACAACATGAACCTTCATTTATATATTAGTACAAATTATATCAATAATAATCTGATTAAAAATGTTTTTGGTTCAATAAAGGTGTTTTCTAACCAAGTATAGAAGTTTTCGGTCCAATTGAAGAGTTTTTGGTCAACATAATGAGTTTTCGGTCCAAGGCTGTTCATAAGTGACCCAGAACCACCGAGAATAGGAGTTCTCTTCCCCGTTAAGCCAAACTCCCTGTTAAGTCAAACAAGAGTTTTCAGTCAAAGTTTGACCGAGAACCCTTGAGATATCTGTTGATCAAAGGGTTCTCTAGTTGACCAAAAGGTATTCAGTCAACTAGAACGTAAAACCCTTGGGTTCCCATTGGAGATCCACGTTGTCTTCCCTGTTAAGCCAAACTCCATGGATGACTAAACCTGCAATCTCAAGAGAAACACATAACCAACTCAAACGCACAATAATCATTCATCACACACATGTTTCCGAATAATATCTTCATCATCCAATCAATTATTAAGCCTAAAACTCTAAATTGCTTTGCAATAGTGGTCCGAAAACAGATTCAACTAAAGCTCATTTACCTTTTTAAGATATTTAGAAATCAAAGTAACTTGATGAACACATGTTTTGAGTTTTTCATATACGGATTATGAAAGGATTAGGGTTTTTTTTTTTTGCAATTTTTGAAGGTGATACACAATAATGCACACAAAACTGCCTTTTAAACTTCAAAAGTAATTGAACTGGGCCGAGAACACAATTCTTATAATCACATTGGGCCAATCAGACTGGGCCGAGAACACAATTATTAGATACTATATTTCATGGACTCAAATATAAGCATAATCCATGTTTAAAACATTTCCTTAAAGCATTTGTTTCGATAAGAATAAACATGAGGTAAAAATAAGACGAATAAATAAAAATAAAAGTAATAAAATAAAGATAATAATAAATCAAAACAAAGTAATTTAACCACCCGGCCTTCTGTAATTCTAACATACTTTAGGATCAAATTTCAGTTTCGATAAACGAGCAAACTATTATGAAAAGATCTGAAATGGAATCATATTGATTAAGATGCATTCACAATGATTAATTTTCAGCATTATTACAACATCGAGAAACAAGTTGATAGTAGGTATTAAGATACTTAGCATGATTTTCATTGCGTTAGTGATACGAATTAGGTTCAGTTAGGCATAAAGCTTAGATAGACATCACTTACCTGTGATGCCTTTTATCTCTTCTAAAAGCATATTTGGCTTTCCCCATATCACCCCAATTTGACTCCAACCCCCTAGTGCTTGATCAAAAGATATTCACTATACAAACAAAAATTTTAAGCTTTAAGGTTGAATGTTGGACTTACAAATCCGGACTTACATGCCTTACATTCAGGGTGTTTAGGACTTATGTGAATGCCCCACTCTTGTTGTTCTAGTTTGACCTTTTAAGCTTTTAAAAAAAATTAATGACATAATACTATATAATAATTTAACGCAATAACTAAGAAACATTATATTTTTGGTGATCAAGACACTAACGGGCTCGTGTATGACCGGGTAATTGCTTTTCTGCCTATCATTCGGAGAGATGTATTTAGGGCATGTTTGGGATTGAGGTGAGAAAGTGCTTATGGCTTTTGGAGGAGGCAAAAAGACTAAAAAACCCCTCCAAAAGCACCTAAAAGCATCAAGCTTGGTGCTTTTAGGTGCTTTTAGAAGGGCTTTTTAGAGTTTTTTCCTCCTCTAAAAGTCATAAGCTATTTCCTACCTCAATCCCAAACATACTCTTAGAGACATGCACACGTATTCAAAATGACTCCCCACAACAAGTTTAGCAGATTTAGTTTATATCACTTCGACTTTTACGCATCATAAAAAGATACCATACAAATCAATGACTTTTCAGAAGTATTTTTAGCCTAGTAACTTCACACGTTAGGCACATAAAATCAATCTATCTATCATTTTCCAAAGGTTGGATCAAGTTTTCATTTGAAAATATTTTGAGCTTTTATAAAGCTCTTAACTGAACAATCATATCACTTCCCTGATCTTTATTTAGAAGACCCCCTCCCCCCCCCCCCCCCCCCCCGTTTTTTTGAATTCAGTCACCCAGTCACTTTCAATCTTCAGGTAAATGGCTATCCCATATATCTACAAGTAGACAACAGGACCAAACTTATAAAAAATACATATCCCTAGAACTTAAGTAACCGACACAATTTAAGAGAAAGAATCAAACAAAACACACAACAGTCGCCCCAGTCACTTTCAGTCTTTAGGTGAATGGATATCCCGTGTATTTACAAGTATACAACAGGACCAAACATATACAAGTATATGTCCCTTATTGTTGGTGCATAGATGTCAGTAGTTCATATGTCTAAAGTCTGTAATCGAGTCTGTAATATTGTTTATGTAATTGTTTGTAAAAGCGAAGTTGTTGACAAGTTCGCTTAGGCGAACTTGTTAACCAAGCGAAGTTGTTGACAAGTTCGCCTAGGCGAACTTGTTGAACGAGCGAAGTTAAGGACAACTTCGCCTGAGGCGAAGTTGTCGTGTATTTATATTGTTTAACTGTTTACGGTTTAGTTAGTTGGTCAGTTAGTGTTTTGGTTGATCGAGTTCAGTTTACGTGAGTGTATTGACGTGAGTCTGTAAGTAACACGATTCGAGTTATCAATATAACGTGAGTTTTGTTCGTATCGTGTGTACGTGTGTTTGTGTGATTATATTCTACGTCCGTAACGATCTACACAGGGATTCCGCACCTGTGTATATCGGGATATCTCGTGTGATCCGTCCAGGGAACCTACAATTGGTATCAGAGCTTTTGCTCGATTGTGTGGTTCGGGATATTCACGCGGGTGTAGAATTCGTTCCATTTCGGGTATTACCGGGACGAGTGTTTGGTGTTATTGCTCATTCTAGCCTCCTACAAGTGTGTTCAAGCCTTCAAACCGTCAAAATCGTCGTTAAAATCCGTTTTTCAGATCTGCATAAAGTTTCAGTTCGTCAGGCGAAGTTGCTGTTCATCAGGCGAAGTTGCCGTCAGGATTCGTAGGGTTTCAGCGAAGATATAAGGAGAAGCGAAGTTATTCACAACTTCGCCTACCTCCTCAACTTAGCCTAACTCAGCGAAGTTCTTCTCAAGTTCGCCTAGTTCAGCGAAGTTCTCTTCAAGTTCGCTTACTTTCTAAGTTCGCTTATCCTAAGCGAAGTTATTCTCAACTTCGCCCAGTTACGCGAATTTAAGAAGGATCCAGCGAAGTTATCCTTAACTTCGCCTACAGTACTGTTTCGAAGAAATTTTTTTAACTTCGCCCTTTTCAGAATTTTTCGGGTTTCTTAGTCTTCAAGAAGGATGTCGTCGATCAACATTTCGGAGCTTGTCAAGATGGAAGTTGAAGCGGGGTCAGCTACAAAGGCCCCAAGGTTGCTGAAGGGAACCGATTTTGTCGCGTGGAAGGATCGGTTCATCCAATATGTTAAGTACCAGGATGCAAAAATGTGGGTATGCATCCAAGATGGATATATTCCACCGATCATGGAGTATGAGGGTTGAGACCAAATCAAGAAATACAGTAAAATGGAAGAGGAGGAGAAGAAGATGTATGAAGCCGAAAGCAAGGCTCATGCTGCAATCACAATGGCTCTTCCACAGGAGATCCTCCATACTTTCAGAAAGTATACATCAGCTAGAGAGCTTTGGGAAGCTCTTGAGAGCAGATTCGAAGGAAATGTAGGCATTCGGGCCTCAAAGATAAAGCTGCTGAAAACTCAATTTTCAGTCTTTAAGTACTTAAAGAACGAATCTCTTGATGATATTATCACTCGATATTATCATCTCATGACTGAATTGAGTAACTACTCCATTTCCTACCGAGAAGAAGAGATTGTAGAAAAACTTCTCGATGCTCTCCCACCAAAATGGGAGATGTATACTGTACTGATGAGGGAAGACAAGGACTTCTCTACTTATGATCTTGAAACTGCTGTCAACAAGCTCAGAACTTTTGAGCTTAATATGGTAAGAAAGGAAACATCTATGGATCAGGTTCAAGATCCGAGCATGTACGGTGCGAAAGTGAACTCCAATACAAGTTCAAAGACTGACTCTGCCGCCTACTACTCGAAAGGTGAGTCGGGTGCCAATTCTTCACAGGAGGGGCATGTGTCAGTAAACTCAAATGGGGATGTTTGCTTTGTTGCGGGTGGATCAAGTGGTACTCAACAGACAGCAAACCAGAGTAGTGTATCTTCAAGTTCCTCAAGCAATAATTACTCAAAGATGCCAATGAGTGTCAAATCTGCTGAAGAGCAGTTTGGCCTCTATGCTTCATTTATTGCTTCATATGAAAACTATATTCAAGGAAAGGTGGTTGATCCAGCGATGCTAGATGAAGACTATGACCAGATCGATGCTGATGATCTGGAGGAGATGGATTTACAATGGCAGATGGCCATGATAGCGAGGAGAGTGAAGAAGTTCATGAGAACGAGGGGGAGATAGTAGAAGAAAACGTTGAACACGAGATCCCTGAGGTTGAGAAAGCCGACGTGAGTGTTGAGATGGATGAGACTGAGTGGGAGGAGCAGCCTAGGTGGAAGGAAGGCTGTGCTCATTGGTTTATCAAGACCAAGAAGCCTGCTGTTCCAGCCATGTTCAAGAAAAGTTATAACATCAAAGGCTATGCTGAGTCGAAGAAGGGAATTATCTGTTGGATTTATGATGAACAGATAAAATTGTTTGTGGTGAAGCGTTATGATGGCATTCAATACTTCAAGAGAATGTTGAGATCTCTCAATACGTTGTCGGAATGTGAGGTGAAAGATTTGGCCAGGTTGGGCCTGATAAACAGAAGTGACAACAATATGGCAAGAATGATTGAGAAGATTGTGTGGAAAGAAGGCATAAAAGAAAAGAAGTTTGAACTATTAAAGCCACAGAAGGGAAAGCTCGTGGAGGATACAGAGAGGGGATTGAGAGCAGATGGCAAGCCATGGATGGTGATGAAGTACAAACCGATCCGATGCATCAAGGAGGTTCCAATGAAGAATATGCCTCAAGATGTGTTGAAGAATCTAAAATGGTGGTACGTTGATTGCCAGACTGCTGAAGCCGTGATGGAAGACGAAGATGAACAAGAAGTGCTGAGGGTGTATGACCCGATGCATCTTGTTAACTTATCGAAAGCTGATTTGCAAGCGTTGAACGAAAAGAATATATTCTATATTCCTGCTTGGAAGGATGAAGCAAGGAAATATCAGCGAGTAGTCACGGTGTGTGTTAGAGAAGGAGTGCACGCATGAAGATACAGGATTACAAGACAAGAGCTGAAAGATCAAGATATGAAGCTACTGCCAAGGGGGTGTCTGTTGGTGCATAGATGTCAGTAGTTCATATGTCTAAAGTCTGTAATCGAGTCTGTAATATTGTTTATGTAATTGTTTGTAAAAGCGAAGTTGTTGACAAGTTCGCTTAGGCGAACTTGTTAACCAAGCGAAGTTGTTGACAAGTTCGCCTAGGCGAACTTGTTGAACGAGCGAAGTTAAGGACAACTTCGCCTGAGGCGAAGTTGTCGTGTATTTATATTGTTTAACTGTTTACGGTTTAGTTAGTTGGTCAGTTAGTGTTTTGGTTGATCGAGTTCAGTTTACGTGAGTCTATTGACGTGAGTCTGTAAGTAACACGATTCGAGTTATCAATATAACGTGAGTTTTGTTCGTATCGTGTGTACGTGTGTTTGTGTGATTATATTCTACGTCCGTAACAATCTACACAGGGATTCCGCACCTGTGTATATCGGGATATCTCGTGTGATCCGTCCAGGGAACCTACAAAAAATATTGTAGTCTAAAGCATGTTAGACTAGTATTTGTTAATCATAGTGCTTTGCGAAGACTAATTAATGTGAAACATTCAAAAGATACACAAAACATGAATGATTTTATGTATAGACAAATTTAAAGTGGGTTTTCATTCAATATAAGGAAATGATATAACTTATGAGGATCTGAAGAAGATCTCAACTTTCTAGGTTTGTCTCAGAGAGTGATTTAGAATCCTTCTAAGTTGGTGATGGTTTGATAACAAACTTATAACATGTTAAGATTATATTTTAGCAAGTGGCGGAAGCTTAAACTAAGGTATGTATTACTTTATTAGTAAGCATTGATGAACTCACTGATACAACGATATGGTCTTGTTCAAATCAAGAGTGTTGATTTGTCTTCATAAGTAAAGTTAAACAAACTATGTCAAAAATGCAAGAAATTTGGTGGGGGGAGCCATTTAAGAAACTACTTACAAAAAGGTTGTAGTGCATAATGGAGATGTTCTTGCCTTAGTGTATAATGGAGATGTTCTTGCCTTAATGATAAGTGTATCTTACAAAGATACACAGTATAACAAGATTCGGGTAGCCACTAAGGTTATAGTCTTAGAAAGTTTACAATAGGCAAAATTAACTAATAAGTTAATAACACATCATGAAAATTGATCTCAACTACGCAAGTTATTTGTCATGACTAGACAAATTCAACTATTATGTTATGGATCTAACAACATGAGGGTTTAGTAGATATCAAGTTGTAGAATGAGACTAAACCCTATGGAAAAAGGGTATGTGAACGAAACCTAACTTAGTTGACTGGAGATCCCAAGATCTAAGTTCAAGAGGACAACTAGTTCATACGCCTAAGGGTGGTCACTACATGGGCATGACTAACATGTATAAGCTAGTTATATATATATATAAGGGTGTTTAAGTATGTCCTAGTCCATTCTTATGAAATTCAATGACAAATTGTGAGGTTAAGCATAAAATATGGTAATTTATTTGGGTAAATCATGGTAACCACGATGATTTTAAAGATCTAACGAGAATCACATATGCTGGAGAGAATGTGGTCGCTTCGAATGGAATTTAGATCAAATTTCCTAGAGCTCACACAGAACCAGGAAAGTGTTCCACGACCATTATTGGACACACAAGTGAGGGGATTGCCCGACTAAGGAGAGTATTGTGTGAAGTGTATTGTTGTCTACTCAAATAAGGGTTTGTTCCAGGACATCGCGTCTACAAAATTTTAGAAGACTAAGTATGCTCTACAAAGGAAGGTTCAAAGCTAATACATACCTATCCTCAATACTTAATTGTCGAGGTTGCATTAGAAATATGACGTGTTTTGGTCAATATTCATTCATGTTGGGATAGTTGGAAAATTGGATAATGTGAATGAAATTTATTGAAATTATTAATGTTTAATTCTTCATGTCATTTGTTTGATTTATTAGAATTTATATTAATATTAAATTTTTCATGTTGTGAAAAACTCTTGAGTAGAGCTCCTTATAAACTTGATTAGTTTTTATCAGATTTTGTATCTCTTATTAAGTTTCTAATTAAGAGAGATTCTTCACCATCCATAACTCATATACATAGTAGGCTATGTGCCTCATTTTTTGTGATACTAGAAAAAAAATATAAGCTTGAAATACAAGGAAAAATATATGCATACATGAAGAGTTCTTAGTGAAAAAGAAAGTCTTAAAGATATATACGTTGAGAACCTATAGATATGAGTTTCTATGTTCGATTCCTCTACCTATTTATTCTATTTTATTTTCCACAAGTTCTAGCACTACAATTTAGCTGATGTAACCTCGGGTGCGCGGGCATTTTTTACAGTACCAAATGATTCGGTTGTTGTACCCTGTGAACCATACGTGTTGTCTTATGTAGAAGCATGAAATCTGGTTTAAGGGAAGCGTGTTCAACACGTGCTTCAACTCAACCGTCAACTTTAGTTTATTCATTCTTGCAGCCAAAGAGACTATTAGGAGACGTTGTGGCAAAAGTTGGACAACATCTATCTTAGGTTCTTTTCAAGTAGATTACAAAAAGATGTTGTCAAAGAATAAGTTGAAGACTTTATCATTTGAAGAGTTTGGTTTGAATCATTTAACATAATTATTATGTCTTTTCTTATTTATTTTAGTTTGCATTACGGTAAGTGTACCACTTATTTTCTTATGTTAATAACGAGAGTATAATTATTATTTTTATTAATTTTAATATTAAAAGTGTTCCATAACCTTACAATTTTTTTACATAAAACTAATTCTTTGATCAATTGCTTAGATCCACAAATTCTCATGATATTCACAAGCTTATGAGAAAGTTAAGTCACAGCTCACAACTCAGCTATAGAAATGTATACTTTGATTTCATTTTAAAACAACTATTCTACTCCAAAATGTTAAATGTTGGTGATTGTAGTGTCTAGCTATACACGTGTAACATATTTTAATTCAGAGTCAAGTGATTTAGCATAACATTGTCACTTATTCCAACTAACATTACCATTAAGATCTTATGGTACTTGTGGGTGCTACGAAGAAGAGACAGGTGTGGCCAGTTATGTAAAAGCGAGAGATGAGTTAACTGTCGCAAAATAGCGAAAACTGTTTTCCATCTCAAGTTCACAACTCTGCGGTAGTTTCTTTTTGTCGCCAGAAAAACCTGTCACTTATAACCATTTATGTAGTAATGTATTTCCGAAATGAATAGAGATATAACAACCCTGGAAAATAGCTACTCTCATCATTTTCTTTTACTAAAACAACAAAACGCATCTCTAGAATTTTAGATCAGTAAATAGAATTATGGTAAAGTTTAAATTAAATAGAATACAAAATTAGTTTGTATATCATACATGAAACTAAACTTAAAGTAAATCAAGTAGAAACTTTATTATAATTATAAACCAAGTTATAATTGGATACAAGATACTCAATTCCAATTTCCATGGACTTTGATAAATCCAATTCGAATTGGTATATGACAAGTTGAACCTAGAAACATAAAATCCGTGCGGTCGTACTAACCAATAACAATGTTGTGTACCTAATACAAAATTTATAATGGAAACAAATGCTACTGATATGCTTACTAAACAATTCCATAGTTTTATTGAATTTGCCCCAAGTGAAGTCGCCATAATATGAAGTACCAAGAGGACAAAAGTACCAATCCAAAACTTCGTCACGAGCCAACATACAATGGTCACATTCTGGTTTACCCTTTGAGTCGTATACGTGAGCTCCAATGGCATTGTCTGGCAAGCCGTTTATAACGAATATATGCCATTCAGGAGTGAAAAAGAAATTCGCAGATGGAGAATTAGGTGACTTTGCACAAGAAAATGTAGAAATGAAGAAGAAAAGAAAGATGACCAGGAGACCACGCATTGTGAAACTTTTTAGAGAAACATTCCTCTCATCACATGAGAGTACAGATTGTTTTACAACAATTCCTAATACCACCCCTTATATATACATGAGAAAAAGGTCAAGTAGTAATAACTAAAATTGGCTTTATCTCAACAACATTTACTTCAAAATATATATATAAAAGGCTTATTTCAGGCTTCAATCTATAATATTAATTAATTGGTAATCATCATCACTGCAAAAATCCTCTTGCATATTAATTGATTTCCTTTAATTAATTTCTATAATTTCCTTTAAATCCTCTGGCATATGAATTGGTTTCCTTTAATTTCTATAATTTCCTTTTAGTTCGTCTATTATTAATTATAGTCCATTTCCATGTTTGTTTAATATATATCTTTCATACTAGTTTGGTATATTTAGGACTAGGTTAGTTACCCGTGTAGCACACGGGTTAGAATAAGTAATTTTTTAAATAATAACATAATGTGAAATACAAAAAAATATATCACATATATAAAGATATATTATATGGTAAAAAAATTACACATTATGCAATTTGGAAATAAAAAGTTGTTAGAAAATTCATAAATCAAAAATTATTTCTTTGTTATTTTATATATCAAAACTTAGTTGTAAATGGCTACTTTTTTAACTAACTTGTGAATCAAAACGCATTCTAATCTTAAACTGTTTTGACATGAACAATGTTTGATACTTTAACCGGTTAAAGAAACACACCCGTTTCGTATTGGTTACTTATAAAAATCTAATATTAATAACTAATGAAATATATTTTATATTAAACAATTTAACATATTTATGATGGTATTAATTCTTTTAAATTAGGATGGAATAATTAGAAATTGAAAATGAAATATTAAAAATAGAAATGCATTTAATAAGAGATAGGGGGGAAAATATTGTAAGGATCAACATAATGATGACATGTTGCATTTAGAAAGCTTTATTTATTAAATAGTATAGATTCGTTTTATAACTTTGTTGGTTTCTATATAGGTTACAGTAAGTGACGGAGCCAATAATTTTTTTCCTATGGTTTCAAGATTTTTTTGGGGCTTGATTCTTTCCAGCGCCAAAGATTTTGGGCCGGGATGGGTCGGGGTCGGGTCGGTCATTCGGTCAGATAAATAAAGTGCCATATTGTAACATCCCGTTTTCTCGTTTCAGTTAATAGTAATATTAAGTAGTATGTGTTGGGCTTGTACTTTCTCTCTCTAGCCGAAATCACTAAGAAACCCGAGGTAATGATAGTATGATATTGTATGGATCCAAACACGCAAGATCTAGTCGTGAAACGACGAGCCGACACCCTTAAACCGTTAAAGTCACAAGATTCGGGTAGAATCGGGTATAAACCAATCAAAAGATGAGCTTAGGGGTCACCCTAGCTCAGATCTAGATCGAACGGGACGAAAAACAGTGGAAAACGAGTGAGATCTCGCTTTTTCGGCGACGACGGCGCCGGAATGGCGGCGCGAGCATTTAGGTTGTCAGGGAATGTTTATGACATTCTCTGTCCTAACCCTAATTCGTTAGTGGGAGACTAACGAATGGGCCTTAGTTCGCTAGCGGGAGTTTAACGAACTAGCCTTAATTCTTGAGTAATTTGTTAAAGAAAGAATGACGAACTAGCCCCATTCGTTAAGGTCTAATTCGTTATGAAGACCAGTACGTTATAAGGTCCAATTCGTTATGAGGACTGGTTCGTTATAAGGTCCAATTCGTTATGAGGACTCGTTCGTTATAAGGTCCAATTCGTTATTATAAGGTCCAATTCGTTATAAAAGCGAATTCGTCATGAAGGCAGATTCGTTATAAAGTAACGAATGGGTTCATTCGTTATGAACCCCATTCGTTAAGGGACTGGCACGAATTAGAAGTTTGAAAGAATGACAGAAAGGTCCCTAGACTTAGAATTAAATGGATTAATTACAAAGAAGCCCTCGAACTTTATGAGTTAGCAAATAAAATAATAATTAAGAATTCTAATGAAAAATGTGTTAAGACAGTTAATGGAAATAAAATTTTTCCAAGTTGACCTGCCAGCTCGACCCCAGCCAGGGGCTCTGCCCCTTGGACCCTGCTAGGGGTTGCCGCCCCTAGAACCCCGCTTCCAGGGGCGCTACCCCCGGATCCCTGTTCGTTGAGGGTTATAATTAGACTAGAAACGCGATATGGGTAGTGATAGTTAATTGATACGTGTAATTGTTATACAGTTAGTCGCGCACAGCTAAAGAAGGGAATAACTATTAACGGTGAACGTAACCGCATTCAGGTGAGTTTCTTGCCCCATTCCTTGTTATGTTTTCGGGGCGGTGTGCATACTCGATGTGATTATACACTTACCTTAAGTGGTAAGTGTATGCCTTATATGATTTATGTATGAATGAATGTTTGACGATGCATGAACGATCTTCGGATATTGCATGTACCGCCAAAGGATAGTTTAAAGATATGATTGATATATTATGATGTATGAATGACGTATGAACATATGGAAGATATAGTTATGAATGTATAGAAAGGTATGGAAGGTATAGTTAGAAAAGGAACCGACCCTAATAATATCGGCGAATGTAGGGAACCGACCCTAATAATGTTGGCGGCGAATGTTGGGAACCGACCCTAATAATGTCGGCGAATGTAGGGAACCGACCCTAATAATATCGGCGAATGTAGGGGACCGACCCTAATAATATCGGCGAAGGTTATAGGGCGGAATGCTCTTTAAAACGTATATGTATGAATGGAAGTATGTATGTAAGTATGAAAGAAATAATGAAAGTACATATATACGTAAGTATGTAAGTAATTATGAAGGTCTGTACCTTCGGGTGCATATGTAAGTATGTGAATGTATTGCATGTCGTCTGATTAACTAGAACTCACTCAGCGTAGCTGACTTTTAGTATGCACGCATGTTAACAGATTGAGACAGCTGGTTTGAGCGGGACGCATGACAAGATTGAAGAGGCTGGCATCTGAAGATTTGTCATGATGTTTGATATTATCGTTTATGTTATATTTTAAAAGACAAGTTACGAATGTTTGTAAGGAATGGTTGACTAATATTATTATTCCGCGAAACTTTTAATTCACTCTGATATTTAGAACTGTGTTTATGAGTAAATCCAAAGTCCAATGTAGGGCACCGGGATCGGGGCCTTACACATATCACTGTGATAACAAAAGTAAATCATTAACATTCAAAAATGCACAAAGTCATATTATATAAAAAGAAATAGTTGGGTTACTGTTGTTGTCTTGTTGAAGTTCGTTAGATGATTGTTGAGGTCGTGAGGCGATGGTTGAAGTCCTGAGGTGAACTGGCGAAGGCGACGAGACAAAGAACGTACGTACTCTCCTGGTCGATATATAGAAGCATAAGTTGGGCGCGGTATTGTTTTTGTTTTTGATTTTTTATTTAATTTTTATTTAGGTATTATGTTTAAAATTGTTAATTGAGTTGAGTTTATTGACCAATTCTATTAATTATTTTTGACTTTGTATTATATATATGCATGTTATTATTGGCCAATTTATAATGTTTGTTAGTAATTTTTATAGTTTATTTAAAGTTCTTTTTTATTTTATAAAAGAAATATTCATTACTAAAAAATGTTTAACTAAAATTTTCATAATAAGTGTAGGGATGAGAGGATACCAATACTGAAATGTTCGGTTCAGTACCGGTATTGAAGGCAAAATTTGGGAAATACCGGTACTTGTACTAGAAACTCAAAAACTTGGTTTCAATTCGGTACTGACGATACCAATTTCGGTACACCAGTGCCCGTTTTGCTAATCCCTAAATTAGTGGGTTCGAATGTTTTTTAAATGATACCGGGTTTATTCGCCGAAAAAGATCGGGTTCGCTTGTTAGTTCCACACTACAGGTTGTATATAAATCCGAGAAAAGAGGCCGAACCCGGTGTACTCAATGTGGCTCCGCCACTGGTTACAGTTTTGTAGGAATGAAAGACATTTTTTGTTTGTGCGGTATACATAATTTGGTGTGTAGGCATGAAAGACAATATTTTATTTATGATATATGAAGTTTGTGTAGGATGTCATGTATGTTATTTGTGATATAACAATTTGTATTGGATCCATAAATTGTTGTGTAGGGATAAAAGTGATGTGAATGTTTAGGATTTAATAAAAGAATCATATTGTTAGGCTAATGGTTTCATAAAGAAATGAGATGTTATAACCCAGTTTAAAAGCTATTTGGATTTGGTGATACCCATAACCCGCTTATTTTTTTAGTATAAAATTGTTTATTAATTATAAATAATATCCTTATTTTTAAAAATAAAATCGGATATTTTTTAGTATATCTTTATTTTATTGGATTTCCATATCAAGTATTTGGTGAGATTCATTTTTAATTTAATGAGATGTTATAACTTGTTTTAGGGTCATTTGGCGAGACCCAAACCCATGAATTCAGGTCAAATGCATGAGAAACCTTTATTTATATATAAAGTAATATAGTGGCTTGAGAGAATGTAGGGAACAATATAGAGCTTTTAAAGGTTTCATTTATGTATATTAAGATTTAATATATATATATATATATATATATATATATATATATATAGGGGAGAGTTAGTTTGAGAACCATTGTGAGTTTTAAGAACTTTAAGAACTCAATTTTGGAACCACACATTTAATTAAATGATATGAAATATATGGCTGAGATTAAATTTAATTAAAAAATAAAGCAGGAGAGAGAATAAGTATTTTTTATAATTACACAAGTTTAAATGTTAGTTATATATGTGTAAAAAGTCGATTCGGTGTGTAAAAAAGTACCGTAATTTTTTGTACATCACTTACAATTACGTATTACACATGTGTAAAAAAATTCGAAAAAAAAAATTGTTACGTTGAGTTCTTTCGAGTTCTTAAAACTCAAAGTGGTTCTCAAAAGAAATCAATCATATGTATATATATATATATGGATTCAAAGCTGTTGTAAAAGATTATAAATTGACTTATTATACTCCTGAATATGAAACCAAGGTTACTGATATCTTGGCAGCATTTCGAGTAACTCCTCAACCTGGAGTTTCGCCTGAAGAAGCAGGAGCCACCAAATCTTCTACTAGTACATGGAAAACTGTATGGACCGATGGACTTACGAGCCTTGATCATTACAAAGGCCGATGTTATAGCATCGAGCCTGTTCCTGCAGAAGAAAGTCAATTTATTGCTTATGTAGCTTACCCATTAGACCTTTTTGAAGAAGGTTCTGTTACTAACATCTTTATTTCCATTGTAGGTAATTGATATGGGTTCAAATCCATGTGTGCTCTACGTCTGGAAGCTTTGCGAATTCCGACTGCGTATGTTAAAACTTTCGACGGTCCACCTCACGGTATCCAAGTTGAGAGATAAAGTGAACAAGTATGGTCGTCCCCTGTTGGGATATATATATATATATATATATATATATATATATATATATGCTTAAGTTTAGGAGAGTAGTGATCTTAATGCGAGAAATGCGAGAATTTGTTTTAACCAATCGATTTTTTTTCTTTTTTCTTTTGCTTTATTTAATTATAATGACAGACTTTTATTTTTGCTAAGTTATCACAAATATGATAACTTTACAAAACTACATTATTATTATTATTATCATTATTATTATTATTATCATCTTAAAATCACTTATTTATCAAATAATAATACTATCATACTTAAATTCAAGATTTTTGTATGTCAAAAGTTCTCGACCAAAATTCTGAAGGCAACTTTTTTTTTTTTTTGTATTTAAGAAGATTTTATCATGTGGAATGAAATGTATAACCATATATGTAAATAATAACTCTTGTTTTTCGGATAGTGATTTGTGGGATTTTATTCAACAATGAATATTAATTATTCTTATTATATCGTATGGTTCAATATGCTGCGTAGGATGCAAATATATAGTGCTATAGCTTCTGACATTCGAAATTTATTTAATTTTGTATATTAAAAAAGAAATATTTTCACCAACACATCATCAATATTCACATACACACAACTTATATTCATCCACCCAGATTGGTAGTACATTTTATTTTCACCCACACATACCTAATATACACCTACACTTTTATATGTTGTTTTGTTTTGATGAACCATTGTGTTTTGTGTAGGCCTATCTAACCATATATTTGCATCCTACATAGAAAATTATTGAACCATATATTTACATTCTACACAGCATATCAGACCATATATTTACATCCTACACATAAAATTTTCGAACCATAAATATACATCTTACACAACATGTCGAACCATATATTTACATCCTACATATAAAATTATCGAACCATATATTTACATAGGCCTACAGATATCAAATATAGACCTACACAGCTCACATAGACCTATACATATAACACATAGAGCTACTTTTGTAACTTAATACAGTTTATCCTACACTATAACAAAGTTAATCCTACATTTAACGACATCAATAATAAATAATTAATTTACCTTACCAAATACTACACTTTATCCCAAATAATCCTACATAATAACAAAAACCAAAACCAAAACAATATTTGATAAAAAACAAATTGTGGTTTTTGCTTTACGTTGCTCAATCACAACACAATGTAACATATTTTATCCAACATAATAACAAAGTTATTCATACATTTAACTACATTAATATATGCGAAATTAAAAAAACATAAATTTTACATTACAAAATTTCAAATATATAAAAATCATTTATTTAAAACTTCAATTAACTATAAAACCTATGAGATTGCAACAAAAAAAACTTATTGTAAACTAATTAAGGATACATTTGTGTTAAAGTCAACAATATATATTGACGATACATTTAATTAAAGAATGTTTTAGGCATAATACTAGTGATACGTTTAAAATACAACATTTCCCATAACGATTCTACACAAAAATACAGAAATGTCCTTTTGAGTTAAAGTCAATTAATATAAAGACATAAAATTTACAGTTTTTCCCATTTTAATTAATGACCATTGATCAAGCACAACTAAGGGCTAAGATTCATTTCTCGCATTTCTCATACTAAAGTCACTTCTCTCGGAATCATCCCCTATATATATATATATAAATATATATATATATATATATATATATATATATATATATATATATATATAAGGGTTAAAATAAAAATAAGAAGATTCATAAGAATGGTAAGAACCAATAGATTTTTGAAACTATGTCGGTTCTAATGGTGAAAGGGCAATTCTTGGAAACTATGACGGTTTTTGGTAGTTTTAAATCTCAACAATTGATTGATATGATTCAACGACTATGATGTATTCCTATTCTTCCTAGAAAACTATTTGTTTTCATGATAACCTTCCCGTGTGTGTGTGTGTGTGAGTGTGTATATATGATTAGGTTCATTTCAGAAGTGTTTCTAAGGAGAGAAGTGCGAGAAGTCTTTATAACTAATCATAAGTTTTCTTTTAATTTTATCTTTAATTTATGTTGAAAGGTATAGTTGTAATCTCTACAAATCTGTAAAGATGGTAACTAGTAAATGTTGTAGGAGGTTACTTAATTAAAACGTGAAATTATTTATATATGCAACACATGAAAACTAGCATTCTAAATTAGTATAACACATATCCAACTTATGGGGTTCATGAAAAGTAACATAAAACGAGTTTTTATAATTCGTATTTACCTTTATCTCCAAAATCATCCAACAACTTTGCATTTGATCCAACCTCATAGTGTTCTAACCCCTCATACATTTGATAAAACGCATATCAAGACGTTTATCAACAATCAGATCTACATCATTATTATTTTTCTTTTATAACAAACAAACAACCATTTTTTTAATTTCGAAATTAACCATTTTTTATTATAATATATGCATAATTAAAATTCCCATAATCGATATTTTTTTATTTATAGATTATTAACAAACAAATATACATATATTTCATTTCATTTTTAATTTCAAGATTTTTATCTAAATTATACATACACACTTCGAGATACCATATACACACACGATAAAATTTACACACACACGATAAAATTTACACACACACAACTCGATATACCTCTTACACAGTACATATATGAACCTACACACGATAAAAATTACACATACACAATTCAAAATACCACATACATACATGAACCGACACACGATAAAAATTATACAAGCAATTAAATATCATCTATACAGTATATATATGAACCTACACAATATATAAATGAACCTACACTCGATAAAAGTTACACATACAAAATTCAACAAACCACTTACACAATATATATATATATATGTATGAACCTACACAATACAAAATGACCATTTCTTTTTATATTAAACAAAAAATAATAAATAACGAATAATGCTAATAACCTACACTTATAAAATATTAACATACACATTCGTGATACCACCTACACAATACAAATAAAAACTCTACACAATATTAAACAAGACTATTTTTTTTATTTTTCACATTAAACTACATATAATAAATAACGATTAATAGCCTACAATTATAATATTTTCACGTACAAAATTCCGTGACTCCACTTACACAATATATGAATCTGCGTAGACAATACATGATTTTTGACGCATTGAATAAATATAACTAAAGATATTATGGTATTTGATTAAAATGGTAATTTTGATTAATAATATAAATTAAAAAATAATAATTTAAAATTTTACATGTAAATTTTAATTAGTTAATAATAATAACAAATGATATTAATGACTTAAGTTTCACTTTAAACATTCTACAACTCAAAGACCTAACTACCCTTATTTATTAATTTCTTGGTAAATTAATATCTTCATTATTACAAGTTTACCATAATCAATCTAATCTATTGATTACACATAATCAAAGTTGATAAATGTTTTAGATTAATTTCTCGCACTTCTCGCTATAACTTGACTTCTCGCAAGAAACATCTCCTATATATATATATATATATATATGGTGGGGGTTATAATAAGAAGTGGAGTGTGTCTCGGTGTAAAAAGTAATCTGGTGCGTTAAATATGTTGATTTGATGATGGATATGTAAAGTGTGTTTATTGTGCGGTGTGCTTTATTTTAGTCGCGGTGTGTTTATTGTGCGGTGTGTTTTATTAAATCTAATGATGAAAACACACTTCCTACACATCTTAGGAAAAATCTACTTCTTATTATAACTCTGCTCTCCCTATATATATATATTAAAAAATACAAAGTGATTTTTGCCTCGGAAACGTAATAGACGCTAAAATTACACTTCTATTGACTACATGTATGGGTCATGTTATTCTACAAAAGGGAACAAAAATGAGAAGGATTTGTAGCCAGGGGCGAAGTTATGTGGGGACCGGGGTGGCCCGGCCACTGCCGTTTTCTCTGTTAGTAGGGAAAATTTTGTGATTTTTCTCGAAAATTTTTATAGGTATTAAGCGCGGACGCGCGGTCATCCCCGATGTATTTTTCTAAAATACTACCGGTCACTAATGGTTTTTTTATTAAAATATAATACCCCACCGTTTGTTTTTCTTCTTTTTTCTATAACCACGCACTATGGGGGTGTTTGAGATTGTTTATTTTCACCAACTTATAACTTATAAACTTTAGAAAAAGTAATAAGGTGTTTGGGTTTGCTTATATTATGAGAGGAAAAGTTCCATAAGTTACACTTTTGTAACTTATTAACTTAATGAAAAGTTATAAGGAGGCAAAATAAGGAATCCCAAACACCCCCTATTTATAAACAAAAGTTACAAAATAGTAGTCGAATAGTAAAATATTTGTTTTGCATAAATATTTTAGGTCTTTGCAATTCTTCTTCTAGGTATTCACCCTCAGGGATGAGATCAGTATCGTACCGGTACCGATACGAAAATATTCGGTTCGATACCGGTATTGAAGGTAAAATTTGAGATATACCGGTAACAAAACTCAAAACTTTGGTATCTATTCGTTACCGACAATACCAAATTTGTACCGATTTCGGTACCCGTACCGGTATCGATACCGAATTTGCTTATCCCTACTCACCCTTCCTCTCGCATCATCATGAATATTTTAGGTCTTCGTTGGTTAAAAAATTATTTTGTTTTTTTATTGTAAGAACAATTTTTTGAATAAATGAAGAAAAATTAGATATATAGATGTCATATTGTTTGATCCGACCCGACCCAAATAACCGACACGAACCGAATCGTCGATCCGAAAATTTTTGAGTCCATGACTTCGTCACCCCCGTGACTAAGCCCAAGCTTCGCCACTGTTTGTAGCCACACAATAAACCTCTAATTAAGCAAAATTAAAAAAATAAATAAATCATACTCAAAATTTAATAAAAAACGAAAGAAGTAAAAACACAAAAATGTTTCCACCGCCTTTCTGGTTCTCATAAAAAAAGAAAAAAAAACAATGGTAAGTGAAAAAAGTCGTTGTGTCTTTTTGTTTATCATAGTATTTTGTATTTATTTTCGTCATTAATTGTGTCTTTTTTCCTTGACATTGTGTCTTTTTTCTTTATATTGTGTTACATTACTTAACATTGTGCTATATTTTATTCGGAATTATGTTATATTTTGCGATCTATTGTGTTTTTTAGTTATAATTGTGTCTTTTGTTCATTTCGTAGTTGTGTATTTTGTCTAGGCATTGTTTTTTTTTCGTCAATTTTTTTATAATTTTTTTGTACTTTTTTTAATAATTTTTTTGTACTTTTTTTTATTTATTTTTTGAATGGGAATGATGGCGGAAACATTTTAGTTTTTATTTATTTTTGTTTTTTTATTTATATTTTGAGTTATGATTTTTTTTAATTTATTTTTAAGGGTTTTTTGTGTGGTCACTAATTCCTCTCGCACTTCTTATGTTTGTCTCTCTTTATATTTTAACTTTGCCCCTACATGTGTTTGTGTACATTTGTGTATGCAAATTACATAGGGTTGGTTTATCATTTATAAGACCACCCGCTATGGGGCGCGGTGGTGTTGATGGCGGGCGCCGATGGGCGTTGATCACCACCAAGGGGTGCCTTTGGTGGTGGGCAGCTGTGCATGCCCATCGTTCCAATGATCGGCGCAGAAGAACAAAATGGGTGCCCCCTACAACAACTCTCTTCATCTCTCTCTCTCTCTCTCTCTCACACACACACACACACATATATATATATATAATATATATATATAGGCACCCTTAGGGCATTAGACCATAACGGGACATTATTGGTTGGGGTTTCGATGCCTTCGGTGCTTATGTGACACTGATGTGACACTATAGAGAGGCTTTGATACCCTCCACCAGAAAGAATGATCTAAGTGTGTTGGTATACATACCAATTTCATGAGTGAAACAGTAACATAATTTGTAAATTTATATTGTAAATAAAAGGTTAGGTCAACATATTTTTGTAAGGCCCCGAACCCGGTAGCCTTACTTTTGCGTCGGATTTACTCATAAACACAGTTCTTACAAATCAGAGTTCATTAAAACTTTCGCGGAATATAAAAACTTTCATGAAACGTTACAGCAATCCAAAACTTGCATTAATTAAACATTCGTGTCTTTCAAAATAAACGTCAATTATATTAAAACATCTTGAGTCTTCAGATGCCAGTCTCCTATTCGCCCACCATGTGCCCGCTCAAGCTAGCTGTCTCATTCTACTCACCTGCGTGCATACTAAAAGTCAGCTACGCTGAGTGAGTTCTAGTTAATCGGACGCCATACAATACATTCACATACATACATATCCATACTTAACTAGTTACCCTTCTGTTCTACATACATACTTACTACCATACATACATACATATCTACAATCACTAACCTCAGTCTACCGAGAGTACGTTCATAGTCCGCCGTCTATACCTGTACTCAAGTTCGTGAACACGTAAAAGGTCCGCAGTCCTTACCTATGTTCACCGTTTAGGGTACGTGCAAGGTCCGCAGTCCTTCCCTATACCATCCTACATCCACAACACGTACAAGGTCCACAGTCCTTCCCTATGTTGCAACCTAATTCATAGCACGTACGAGGTCCGCAGTCCTCCCCTATGCTACCACAACACAAATACAGCACGTATAAGGTCCACAGTCCTTTCCTATGCTGATGCCTATCTGAAGTACGTATAAGGTCCACAGTCCTTAACTACGTTCTCATCTATCATCTATAACACGTATAGGGCCCACCGTCCCTATCTACGTTTACATCTATCATCTACATTACGTATAAGGCCCGCAGTCCTTAACTACGCCATCACCAAACGAGTCTATGTCCGACAGAAGCTAGAGGGATTTGCCATCCTAACTTACTATGTCGAACGTAGAACTCACATACCATTCGTGTACATGTATACACATACTTCACATATACAATAATTACATTATAGCATAAGAACACTCTAGGCGTTCTTTACATCATTCATTTAACAACCATACCCCTTGTCGATACGTGCAATATCCGAAGATCGTTCACGCCCTGACAAGTATTCATTTGTAATGTTCATACATCTTCGATATATAATATTCGTACCTTTATTTTTAACCTGACCAGTACGCGCAATATCCGAAGATCGTTCGCGTACCGACAAGCAATCATTCATATCCATCACATATATCACATATGGCATACACTTATCACTTAGGATCAATGTATTAACAAACACATCGAGTATGCACACAGCCCCGAAAACATAACAAGGAATGGGGCTAGAAACTCACCTGAATCCTGTTACGCCCTCCGTTAATAGTTATTCCCTTCTTGAGCTGTGCACGGCTAACTGTATAATATTTACACGTATCAATTAACTACTACTACTCATGTTGTATTTCTATCTTTATATGACCCACAACGAACGGGGGTCCGGGGACAGCGCCCCTGGCAGCGGGGTCTAGGGGCGGCAGCCCCTAGCAGGGTCTAAGGGGCAGAGCCCCTGGCTGGGGTCGAGCTGCCAGGTCAGCTTGGAAAAATTTTATTTACATTAACTGTCTTAACACATTTTCCATTAGGTTTTTAATTTATTTTCTAATCGAACTTGACTTTAGGCGAACTTAGCTTTAGGCGAAGTTAAACCTTAAGCGAACTTAGCTTTAGGCGAAGTTAAACCTTTGGCGAACTTAGCTTTAGGCGAAGTTAAACCTTAGGCGAACTTAGCTTTAGGCGAAGTTAAACCTTAGGCGAACTTAGCTTTAGGCGAAGTTAAACCTTAGGCGAACTTAGCTTTAGGCGAAGTTAAACCTTAGGCGAACTTAGCGTTAGGCGAAGTTAAACCTTAGGCGAACTTAGCTTTAGGCGAAATTAAACCTTAGGCAAACTTAGCTTTAGGCGAAGTTAAACCTTAAGCGAACTTAGTTTTAGGCGAAGTTATCAGTTAGGCGAACTTGGCCGTAGGCGAAGTTATGCTTTGAAGGTGAAGTTAAGCTTTGAAGGCGAAGTTACCCAGTTCGCAGGCGAAGTTGCCCAGTTCGCTACGGGTTTGGTTTTTTATCACGCATTTTGCCGATTTTAATACCCTTGTTATGGTTCGGCATCACCCCCTAACGTTCCCTAACCATTTCGTTCGTATATATATCCCGTATATACTATAAAGCTTGGATCTTTAAGCTTAAGGACATTCAATAAAACATAAACTTTAAAGGTCAAGAACATACCTTTTGTGCTCGTTTGGATCTCGTTTAACTTGTTTAATCACAACTAATCGTTTACTCTCTCTCGGATCTTGCTCGTTTCTCTCCCTCGGTCGCCGGCCGTATATGGCGGTGTGTGGTGTGTGTGTGTTTTGGAGTGTGTAGAGATTATGATGGAAATGAAATGAGGGTTTAGGGGATATTTATATCCCTTAAAGCCCATGGACCTAGAGCCCATTCTTATTTAACCCATCTCAATTAATCTAAATCCATGATCCGTTCTTTACTCGATATTAATTAATTAATAACGCGAAATCACTAAACGTAACTTTCTTTATTCAACATTATAAATTTTAGGATGTTACAGTTTTGACCTAAATTTGGGGATACATCTTTTTATTGATTATTAACTAATAATTATATAATCCCTTCGTCCAGGTTAAAGTGTATTAGTTTAAAAAATATAAAGTTTAAGGTAGGTTAAATTATTGTTTTATTTACTTACCAAATGACAATAATACCCTTAAAATTGAGTCCACCAATATTGTTTATTAATGTTAGTTGTATGTGTTTAAGCGTAAATTTGGAAATTGACTAACAAATTTTGAAAGTAGACATTTGTAATGAGACAAATAAAAAAAAAGAAATGTGGACACTTTTAATGAGACGGATGGAGTACTAACTAGTTTTTATCACCCGTATTACAGGGCTGTTTTACATTATTTGTTTATAATATTTAGATCTTTTTTTGAATTTTAATTTTATTTATTGTAAATAAACTAATAATATACATGTGATTTGATAATGAAAATGTTTCACAAATGAATGAAATTTTATAAGCCGGTTTAATAGCTACTTAGGTTTGGTAACACCCATGAATCGCTAATTTTTTTACTATAAATTGTTTCTTAGTTGTAAGTAATATCTTTTTTCTGAAGTCGGATACTAATTTTTAGTATATCTCTATTTTATAGGATATTCATATCAAATAATTGGTGAGACTAATTTTTAATTTAGTGAGATTTTATAACCCGTTTAAGGGCTGGGCTATCTATCTGGGTTTGGTGCGATCTATACCAGTAAATTCGGGACAAATGCCTGAGAAACTTCCATTTACAAATAAATCAATCTGTTAGCTTGAGATAATTTAGGGATGTTTCGTTTATATATATTTAAGATTAATATATAATATACTTTAGTTGCACTTATGCTAAATTTATTAAATTCTTGTAAATAACTTAAAATTCAGTATTAAATATGAAATTCAATAAATTCCGTTCGGTTCTTTTTATAATCAGTATACAAACTGAAACTAAACCAAATCTAATTTTTAGATATGGAAAACAGAAACCAACGGTCCGTTTATATTTTTGTCTGATTTTGACTTTTTTTTTTGTCATGTGCGTGTGAGCCTTAACCTTCATTTATTATTTCAGTTTTACACAAATTACAAAGGTTACCACTTGATGACATTTCATTCAAGCTTTTTTTTTTCCTAATGATTCTGTATAAACTTAGACTTGTCTTTTCTTTTTTCTTTTTTTTTTTCCCTTTTAAAAAATTTAAAATATATTTGTATTTCGCTTCTTCAAGTCTCGAAAGATTATTTTTATGTAAACTTGAACATATTTTATATTTTTTATTTATACACCATCAAACAATTTTCTACCTACATGTCAAGAAATTTGCAGGCCAATCCAAAATTATTAATTACTACTAACTAGGCTCCCAACTAAAGAAGAAAAAAAAGTGTGTTTGATAGAGAGAAAATGTCATAAAATACTAACCAAGTTTTAAAAAATATTTTAATTAGGTTACTCATTCAAATTTTTTTCCCAAATCATGTCACTAAATCTTAAAATCAAGCCTCACCGAAATTTTTATGCATCAAGAAAGAAATAAAGGATAAGATGTGAGGGTCGGATTTGCAATATATATAGTTATATTTAATATTTATATTAAAAAAACATGTTATTTGCATTAAATTTAAAAATAAAAAATAAAATCCACGTCACCACTCCATACTAACATCGAGAAAAAGATAATAAGATTTCCTATGTGAAACAAAATAGAAAAATACTAAAAAGAACATGTTAAAACTTATAATTTAAATAAATTATGAAGTTGAGTGCCTTAATTAGAACACGTTTACCGTTCTACTGTTTGATGTTTTACTAGTAATATAACTAAAAAACACTTAATGTGTATAATTGAATGGTCATGAATTAGTGGTATAGTTAAAGATACTTGTTCATACACGTTTTAGTACACGTATTAGTTTCTTGTTTAATGACATTATAAACCAAAATAAGCATACACATATTAACTTAGAAAAAAGATATTTCGTACCGTAAAGTTATAATTAAATATTTTTCTTATTTTGAAAGGGGTTTTCCTTTTAGACCGACCAGGGTAATTGTACTTTTAATTTTTGATGATTTATTATCCTATTCTTGAAATGGGTACTCGAATTAAAATCTTTAGAATAATATAAAAGTAAGAATAGCTCTATCCAAGTTATTTTTTCAGTCCTCGATTGTGATATAATATAATACAACTAGTATCCAAGACTTTGAACCATTGAACCCAGCAAAAAAATGAAGGTAAAAACGTTGAACCATCTACGTATGTTAACTAACAAAAAAAAATAGATAGGATCATAAAACATAAAAAAAAAAAAAGCGACGGGGAAATTAAACCGCACACCATGTCACGTGATAAGAGTGGCTACATCACAATTCACTTGGTACTGCCATTTATTTTTGACAAGCCTAATTTGTGTTTTTCACGTAATTTGTGGAGTAACATGGTGTGTTTGATCACAGTTGAAAGATATCATGTACTTATTTTCATATTTAATATTCAAGTTTTTTTACCCGAGCTCTACTTTAAAATAATGATTAATTAGATTTAATACCATAACTAGGGTATAGTCTATTTAAACAACAAATTCAAGCAACACAAAACTTATTCAAACTTTCAGACCAAAACGTTAACCATTTACATTGTCTAGATATTAAAAGTTAAAAGTTACAATAAGTTAATGTACATCGAACAACTAAAAGTCATCAACAAAAGACATAAACATATCTTTCATATTAAACCACCGTCAATTTTTTCAAACATTTTACTAAAAGAAACTCATTTTGCTTCACCACCTGAAAATATAATAAAAAAATAGCATCCAAATTAAATATACTATAATAACATATTTAATAATGAGTAACATTTGAACGTTAATAAAGTTGTTTTTTATTAAATTGTTGTTTTTATAAAAACAAAATAACATACAACAACAAACAAAGTAAAATGACAACATAAAACATCTTTCTAACTTAAACCATCAAACCAAAAAGATATATCAATAAAAACCTTTTTGGACCATCATTTATACCTAACAAATTTGATACTTTTTTAAAACAACCCGTTTTAATATATTTTCAAAATAGTTACAAAATATAAAATAATTGGAATTAGTCAACTTCAAAAAAATATGAATTTTTTTTTATTTTTGACAAATCTTGGAACAAACTTTTAAATCACTGACATTAATATTTTGTTAAACTTGCAAAACTTAAAAACGTTTTACAATAAATGAATTTTCAAATAATTTTGGAAAGATTAAAAAAAATTATGTTGACTTTGGAAAGATTAACTTTATCATAAAATCGGTTGCTAAATAAATATATATATATGTGTGTGTGTGTGTGTGTTAAAAGGAAAATCAAACCCGAGTTGACCCAATTAAAAGAATATGTATTTAACTCTAAAAAGTTTTGAAATATAATTTGTTATTATGGAAATGTCAAATCCGTTTTAAACTAATTTATTGACTGCTTAACAAAAATAGTTTGTAAAAACAATCAAGAATTTAATTTGTTCTTATTTGAAATACAAAATTTTCACCACAAATTAAAACATAGTAGGATTAGATAATATTAGTTTTGTTACACGTATTATGTATAGAAACTTTCTAAACATAAGTTTATATATATAATAAACCTGTTTATTGTAAATAATTATCTCCAAAAATAGCATATTGATTATAAAAAAATACTATTATTAGAATAATTATACATTGAATATTATAAATTAAAAAAAATAAATTATATTCAAATAATCATGTCCAAAAATAACCGATTAATTATAAAAAAAAGTATTATTAAAATGTATTATATTCTAATATTTAATATTTCCATGTTTAAGGTTTTTCAAAAATAAGTTAATATTTAATAATAACACATTAAGTAATTTAGGAAACAAATAACAACAATAATAAATACATAAATTATTTCCTTAATTTTCGTTTTTATAGTCAAAACTTTAAATATAATTTGAATTTAAAATTATAATAGACAGGTCAACTAATAACGGATTAAGTTAATGTGCATTTATATTTTTAGAAAATTCAAGAATAAATTATATTTGAAAGATCAGTATTATACTTTAATATGTATTTTAGAGATCAATATTATAATATAGTAAATTTAGTATATTTATAATTTAGTAAATATTTATAAAAAGTTAGTAAATTCATAATTAAATTTTTGGAATATTAAAGATCAATATTATATATGAAACAAATAATTTACAAACAAATTTATTAAACATTCAAAACAATTGTATTATTAAATCGAAGATTCTGACTTTTGATAAAACATAATCAAAATTGGCCGGAAAAAAAAATCAAAAATTGGACCGAAATTATGTTTGTTAATATTTAGTAAAGAAAACAATAACAAATTGGACGAAAAAAAAACAGAAATTGGACAGAAATTCACCTCTTAATATTTAGTAAACAAAACAATAAGAATTTGGACGGAAAATTTAAGAATTAGACAAAGAAAACAATAAAAAATTGGACAGAAAAAAATTGAGAAATTGGATGGAAATTCACTTTTTAATATTCACTAAACAAAACAATAACAAATTGGCCGGAAAATCTCAGAAAACATAAAATATGCTTATAACAAAGTGGTCGGAATATATTCATCGGATATTATAATAAATAACTAACTCTATGTGCAAGAATGTATTGTTTATTACCTTTAATATATTCATTGGAGAATCGATCTGTTATAATCATCATTAATTGACCAAAAAAAACCTTATAACATCTCCTCTGAGAAACGATCAATTGAACGGAATCGAACCGATTGGAGACATCAATAACCTTGGAAGTGAAGAAAAACATGGTAGATTAAACAATTGTTGGTAAATACCGTAGATGTTCGATGTTGGATCTCAGAGGAGGAATTAGGGTTTTTATGTTCGTGAAGAGGCTAGAGAGAAAAATGTGTGGTGGAATTGGTTGGGGGTTATGAAAAATCTTCCAAATATAAGTTTTTTGGGTGTTTGGTGAACATGACACATGGCAGCATAATAGATAATATGTGAATGGAAAGTGGCCGACTGGATTGCACATGTGGACAGCCAAGAAGAAGGCCATGCGTACAAATTGTATTGCTTTAATAGTATTTAAAGATTACATGTTAATAGTTGAAAACTTATTAATTGAATTTGATTTGAATCAAAGCTAGAAATTTTTTATTGAATTGATATAATAATGGTAGGTGGTAACCATAACTAAAGCATAGAGTACAACTTAATTACCGAAGCACAATAATATTGTAAACTTTTTTTTCATACATATAATACATATATAACATCTATGAAAAAAATGACACATTGAGTTCTTTCGAATCCTTAAAATTCAAGTGGTTGGTAGACCGATCGTCTCTTCCTTCCTCTACTAATTCTGGAGTCAAGCTAGCAAAGTAAACTCATTTCTTTTTCACTAGCTAGCATCATAGGGATATTCAACGCTTAATGAGATACTATAATTCTAGATTAACGCTAGCAAAAAAAAAAACAAGACTCAGGTTGATTGAAGTATTAGTAGCTAGTAATTCCGAAGGTGCTTTATAAAGTATTAACCATACTCATCTCCAGTCCAGTACAATCTCTTACTCAATCTTGCACCATTATGGTACAATATGAGGCAGGGTGGGCATCGGATAATCATGTACATAATTATCGAGATGCACGAAACATTAAGAGCATAAAAAATAGAAGAAAAGATACCAAAGCTAGTCAACCACTACCAGAAAAATAGGCAATTGCGATTAAACTTTTTGTAGTAGTGAACCTACTAGATCCTTTACATAAAAAATAAGGGTAAAAAACAATTTATACATCTTTGAATATACACTCAATGGATTATTTGATCCATATTGATGCAATGCGAACAGAGTAGAAGACTGACGCATGCTAAAAGAAAGGGAATAAATGATAAAGACTAAAAAGAAATATATAAGGAGTCATTATTAACTAAAAAACCATACACGCGCGTGCGCGCACACACACACGGTCTTTTATGCCGTTAAACAATTTATAATTGTTGGTAAACCATTTTTTGAAAATGGGTTTTATACTCAACTTGTGTATGAAAGATATGTAACAAACACATGTAGAAATGTCTCGTTTATGGAGTTTATTATTTGTGAAAGACATGTATATGCTTCCAAAGTTTTCAACAAATTTTTGTTTATTGATTTCATGTTTGTGAAAGACATGCATATGTCTTTATCTTTATAAGATTTGTTCAACAACTCTTCATCTATTAATTTTACGTAAGACATGTATATATGTCTTTCAAAATTTATGAAAGTTGTCCAACCACTTCATGTTTATTAATTTCTTATAGACATAGGAATATGTCTTTAGATTTATGAAAGACATGAAATATTTATTTATTTTCTTAGGTTTACTAGGTTTTCAATTAGAAATCATTTAGTTTCGATAAAGATTAATCGAGTTTTGTTTTGAGAATTCAATTTTTTTGTAAAAATGCTTAAGGAGAGATTATAATAAATACTTTTGAAGTAAATTAACAGTCATAAAATAAACCATACTTCTTCTTCTTATCCAGCTAAGTTAACCTTTTAAGTTGAATTTTTCAAGTGACCAACCCAACCAATTTGTTCCCTACGGCCTCCTGCCTCAACGGTACTCTTATGGCTCCAGGTTTTGCAAAATTCTTAAAGATGAACTTGATGGATAATATGAACATATATATTTATTTCACAACTGTTCTTCCCGAGGGAAGAACTTCTTAGTACTTACATAATACTCTCCTTTAGCAAGGAGTTTACTCACTAATACACATGATTACAAGAGAGAAAAGGAAGATAGGTAAGAGTGTGACTGAGAATGAGATGCCTAAACTTTAGAATCATTCTCCTTTATATAGGAGGAGAAGATTTATACAATGGACTAAAATGCCATTTTAATTTCGTCATGCATGACGTTTTTAATCGACATACCCATGTGTTGGGTCCAGTTCCCTGGTATCTTCATCCGAGTAATAGCTGTAAAGTTGAGAGCTATTATCTTCTTTTGTACTGTCTGAACAGTATTCGCAATTATGATTTTCATAAGTGCGTTGAAGCTCCTGACATAGTCTTTCTTTTGTGACTGGCCCTGCTTCTACTTTATTAAAGATGATTCTTTGTTCCATCTTTTCTAAAGCTTCTTTCTCGTGCTTTGTTAGTGGAAGACTACTAAAACTGGTAATTACACAGTGGTGACTGTAATAGTTTACTTTATTAAAGCTTCCAGCTTTTATTTTTTGCAAGTTTTCAAGTATTTTTAGAAAACTCTTGACTCTTATTTCAACCCAATTGCTCGGGTCTTCATATTTTTCTTCCATGACTTTGGATGGGTTTACGGTTATTGTTTTAGGAAGACCAATTTCAAGATGATGGTAGCTTTGGAAAGTTTTTCCTTGATACCAATATGGGAGTGTAGAAGTACACTTAATGAAGATATTAGCATCTTTTGCTGCTGCAATCTTTTTGCGAAAGTTTTTGATTAATTTCTTCATTCCTTCGGTCATTAGATTAATTTCTTGTAAATTAGAGGAAGGGTAAATATACTTAACTAACCCAGCAGAGAAAGCTAAGGAGATAAGTTCTGGGCTTGCGCCTGGAGAAAAGACAATTAACTTTTAGTAGCCTTATCTTCTGTGTAAATGTGCTCAGATTCAAAGTCATTTTGACTTAAAGAGCGCGCTTTAGACCATAATGATCTAAATTCATCAAGAGATACCATATCTTGGGATTCTTCTTCTTCTTCTTCTTCTTCTTCTTTCTCTTCATAAATTATAATTTTGAAGGAAATGGGGAAGCTTTTCTGAACTCAACAATTTTTTCTTGTTTTCCTGGTTTTAAAGGTTCAGAAAAAATTGTTACCTTCAAAGGTATTTCTCTCTTTCCAAGATTTGCTGAATAGCGAGTGGCTTCTTGTTGGGCTTGTGCTAACGACCCAAACTTTTTGAATGGATAGCTGGTTCCATCCATGTAACTTTTGACTGTTGACCAGTCTTCGTATATCCCCCTATGCTCACTGTAAAGCCCCATTACCGGTAACCCTACTTTAGTGTTGGATTTACACATAAACACAGTTCTAAATATCAGAGTTAACTAAAACTTTACAGCGGAATATAAAACTTCAACCATAATAACTTACAGAACCTTCAAGTCTTGTCTTATAAAACATTCACATGACTTACTTTACATACACATATACGTGCCCGAAAGTACGCATTTCATACTTAACCTGTCCATCAGTCCTTCATATACATTCATAACTAACCTTACATTATAAAGAGCATTCGCCCTACATACCTCGGATATTATTAGGGTCCGGTACCCTCCATCCTCGGATATTATTAGGGTCCGGTCACCCTTCATCCTCGGATATTATTAGGGTCCGGTCACCCTTTATCCTCGGATATTATTAGGGTCCGGTCACCCTTCATTTCGTACTACTATAACATACCGGTCCTTTACGTACTTTCCATGACAATACGTGCAATCTCCGAAGAGCGTTCACGTACCAGCAACATATCATACTTACATCATACTTAGTCATTCATACATCATATATATTTATACATACAACATTCATACATCATATATATCAATCATATCATTAACTACTACCTGACGGTCCATGCAATATTCGAAGATCGTTCATGCACCGTCGAGCAATCATCATACATAATTCGTATAGGGCATACACTTACCAATTAAGGTAAGTGTATTAACTATCACATTGAGTATGCACACTGCCCCGAAAACATAACAAGGAAATGGGGCTAGAAACTCACCTGAAGTCGGTTACGTTCACCGTTAATAGTTATTCCTTTCTTTAGTTGGGCACGGCTAACTGTATAATAATTACATGCATCAATTAACTATCACTACTCATAATGTGTTTATAGGTTGATTATTGCCCTCAACGAACGGGGGTCCGGGGGCAGCGCCCCTGGCAGCGGGGTTCTAGGGGCAGCAGCCCCTAGCGGGGTCCAAGGGGCAGAGCCCCTGGCTGGGGTTAAGCTGTCTTAACACATTAACTGTCTTAACACATTTTTCATTAACATTTTGAATTATTTTCTCTGCTGGGATTGTTATTTATCTTAAAATATTGGGCTTGTTTGTTTCAAAAAGAACATGGGCTTAAGTTGCGGACTGAGCTAAGTCAGGCCCAACGGCCCATTACAGCATCTGGGTTCAGCTGGGTTCAGGCCCAAACTGGGTGGCCGAGAACCCAAGACAGAGAACATTAAATTGACCGAGAACTCACATATTTGGCCGAGATCCATACTTAACCGAGAACCCGTGTTTTCGGCCGAGAACTTGATCGAGAACACGTGTTCACCGAGAACACTGACCGAGAACTCTTGGTGACTGAATGTTTGACTGAGAACCACATGGTTTGACCAAGGATTCTCAAAATTGGCCGAGAACATCCAATTCAGTTCATTGTTCCATTTCCAGGTTTCTGCCTTGGCCAGTTTGCTCGTTCTAAGGTTCAAATCATGAATGTTAGGGCCCAAATTTTATAGTCGGATCTATGCTCAGGTTCCCGAATATGCTCAGGATCCCGAATATGTTCAGGATTCTCGAATAAGTTTAGTATCCCGAGTATTAATACTAATAATAGATATTTCTCTCTTGGTGTTGATTTATAATTGCAGATATTAATTGTTGATTTAGTCCATGCGAAATACACGGTTGGTGGCTGAAGAAAACGCGTCAATTGTGTTATAAACGTTAGGAGTAAAGGCCAATTAATGGTTAATGGTCAAATATTGACTGTATGCTGAAATCTCGCACTTATAGTTAATATTAACACGTGGAAGAACTCTATTATTGTCCGGAATCATTTCTATGTTTAAGGATCCTGGATTTACTAATTGGTTTTCAATATTCGGTATCTCCTATAATTGCTAGCTGTTGTATTATCCTCGGATATTTGAAGTTATTTCGCAGATGGGACTATGTTTGACAAGTAACTCCTTAAAGATCAGTCAAAGACGTGAGGAGTAACGGCTAAGAGACATAACTTCGCATTTAATGCCATTAAACCACGTAATCAAAGCATTAAAGACAAGGGAGGATTTCCCGGGATAACAGTTGTAAATTTTTATTATATATATGAGCTGATAATATCATTAGAACACACACATTCACTTATCTAGCTACTAGCATTCTCTGTAACACTTAGCATTCGATCACTTATCAGCTCCACCACTTGTAATCACCTATTTTCATTATTAATAATATCGACGGTGATAGTTTTCACCGTCTGGGGGTTTTTTGTGCCGGAGATTACCATAATCATATACGAATCCGACCAAAAATTAGGTTGTTAATCTTTGACCGAAGCAATTCGACCAAAGATTACGTAGCTAATTCTTGACCGACGTAAGATTATTGTGATCAAGGGTTTTTTCCCTCGTAATCATATCATTGTGTTCGATCTTATTATCAACAAGCACCCCGCCTCACGCACTAATTTGATCAAAAGTTGATTTGCCAATTTTTGACCGAAACAATTTGGCGCCCACCATGGGGCAAACGGTGCTTTGATCATTATTCACTCTCAAACGAAACCCTACTCTCAATATCCACAACATGTCTTCCCAACCAAAGATTGTTTGTTCCTCTGCCGCAACCTCAGATTCCTCAGCGAGACCGCCTATGCCTCTCCCTCCTGCTGGTGGTATCTCGAGTAAACCTGACAACGTTCAGAAGAAACCTTCTACTACTCCTGTATTCTCAGGTTCGAGGCCGTCTCCCCAGGATCCCGTTATGGTGTCCAACAACGACCTTCTGTCTCTGTACAGACGGCTACAAGAACAGATGGATCGCCATAACAAGACCAACCAGATGCTCGTGAGGGAACTGGAAGATTTCAAGAAAGCCAAGAAGCCGGCGGAAGAATTCAAACCACTAATCCCGAGATCTCTGGATTTCACTCCTCCAGGATCCTCAGGATTGGTGCATCCAGAGCCGACCATGGCGTACAACTGTGGACCCCAATCTTTCCAGCATTTGGGGTATGCGGGATTGCACTTATCTGGATCTCAAGGATACACGTATGCGTCATCTGCTGGGCCTTTTAAACATGTAGGATCCTCAGGATTGTCACAGCCGGGAGGGCCCTCCAGATTGTTTCAACAGTCTGGATCCTCAGGATTGTTCCAACAGTCTGGATCCTCAGGATTGTTCCAGCAGTCTGGATCTTCAAGATTGTTTCAAGAGTTCGGATCCTCAGGACTGTTCCATCAGGCTGGTCCTTATCAGTAGGCGGTATCTTCAGGATTAGCTCAAGCTCAGTAGCCCTCAGGATCCTCTGATGTGCATCAGGGAGACTTTATCCCGATGCAGGCCAATTCTCCAACTGCTCCACTTACCAACCCTGGAAATACTATGTTTGGGAATACGAGCTACAACGCCCAGACCGCTCCTCATAATGTTAATCAGGGTAACTCTTTCAATACGATTCCATTTAATGCTAATCAAGGATTTTTGCAGGATGCAGGCATAAGTTCGAGTTTAGCCTGAGATTTTCAAAAACTTAAGGACATGATATCGAATGTCCCCGGCGTAATCTGTCCCATAGCTGAAGTTACCACTGATAGTCACAGGATATCCCGGTTTGTGCCATCAATTAGCGACGTACAGATCCCAAAACGGTTTCAAACCCCAAATATGAAACTATATGATGGCTCAACGGATCCTGAGGAACACGTCGCACAATATAGAGAACGTATGGAGATCAATCCAATCCCTATGGAAATCAAAGAGGCATGTCTTTGCAAAGGGTTTGGGTCTACCTTAACCGGAGCAGCTATGAAATGGCTACTGAGTATTCTTCCTAACACTATCAATTCTTTTTCTCATTTAGTTAACATGTTTAATAACCAGTTTTCTTGCAGTAGAACTTTTGAGAAAATGACAGGTGATCTTTATAGGGTTACCCAGAATCCTGGGGAATCCTTGAGAGATTTTATTACCAGGTTCAGTAAGGAGTTGCTGGAAATCCCGAACCTAAACCTAGATTCAGCAGTGGAAGCTCTAAAGTTGGGGTTAGAAAAGGGCTCCTCTTTCTATGATGATCTTGTTATGACTCCATGCAGGTCATTAGACGAAGCAAGAAGCAGAGATCTGAGGTTTATCAGGCTAGAAGACGACAAGAAAAACTTACGGTCGATATCCCAAAGTATGATCAGACGAACAGGAAATCCGAATCCCCAGGAAAATCATATCGAGCAAAACCTTACTACAAGCCTGATAACCCCAGAAATAATGCAGTAGATGAGGAATATGATAAATAATATCCTAAGATCTCTGAATATTGTTTTTCTGTTGATATTGGTGGATTAATGTGTGCCATGCAGGATTTAGGTGAGAAAGCCAGGTGGCCAAGGAAAATGGAGAGACCAGGAGCCTGGAAACACAAATCAAAATGGTGTGCCTTCCACGAAGACTTTGGGCACTTGACTGATGATTGCATTGCACTCAGAAGGTAGATCAGCTATCTTCTCAGCAAGGGCCACTTGAAAGAGCTACTTGGCAAAAAGAAGGGAAGAGAGCAGGATCCCGAGAAAATTCTTGAAAAGCCGACTCCTCCACCAACGGATGCAAAAACAATCATGTTCATATTCGGAGGATCCGACATCTGTGGAACCTCTTATTCCGCTGTAAAGAGAAATGTTGACCAAAGAAATTTAGAAGTGGCTGACAGACCAACAAAGACATCTGTTCTCACTCAAGAGAGGATTATATCTTTCGATGAAAGCGATAGAGTCGATGTTCAGGATCCTCATCACGATAGTTTGGTAATAACTTTATATGTGGCTAACCATTATGTTCGCAGGATCATCATAGATGGCGGAAGCTCTGTCAACATTATTCAATTAGACGTGCTGAAAAAGATGAATATTCATGAGGATGAGATCATCCCCAGTTCCTCAGTACTGGTTGGATTCAGTGGAATAACTAAAAACACTATTGGGGAGATTAAGCTTCCAATATATGTCGAAGGGGTAAATAAAATGCAAAAATTTTGTGTTATTGACTGTTTATATTGTTGCAATATTATATTAGGTAGGCCCTGGATATACTACATGAAGGCGGTATCCTCTACTTATCACCAATGCGTGAAACTCCCAAGTCCGTGGGGAGTTATCAAAATCATCAGTGACCAACAAGACGCAAATAATTGCTACACCTCTTCCATGAAGTGTACTGCCAAACCCCAGCAGGCGTAGCAATTACAGAAGCTAGCACGAGACGTAATGGAGGCCAGGGAAAAAGAAATTAAAGAAGTACCTCTTTATCCCGAGGATCCTGAAGTCAAAGTGCTGATAGGAACGAGTATTCCCGAGGATATTGAGTCAAATCTGCTCGATCTCCTCAAGACAAGGCTGTCAACATTTGCATGGAAACATGAGGATATGGCAGGTATTTCCAAAGATATTATAACACATAAACTTGGAATCGATAATTCTTTCAGGCCAATATATCAAAAAAGAAGAAAGTTTGCACTTGAAAGAAACATAATTATTCAAGAAGAAGTAAAAAGACTCTTGAAGGAAAAAATGATCAGGGAAGTTCAATATCCCCGATGGTTAGCAAATGTGGTGGTTGTACAGAAAAAGAATGGCAAATGGAGAGTTTGTGTAGATTTCACAGACTTGAATAAGGCTTGTCCTAAAGATCCATTCCCTATACCACACATTGATTCGATGGTAGACGCTACAGCCGGCCATGAGATGCTGACATTTATGGACGCATCCTCAGGATTTCAGCAAATTCAGATGGAGCCCTCAGATCAAGAATATACGGCCTTCATGACTCCCACAGGTATTTATTGTTATATTGTTATGCCCTTTGGACTTAGAAATGCAGGTGCGACCTATCAGAGGTTAGTTAACATGATGTTCAAAGAGCAACTGGGGGACACGATGGAAGTCTATATTGATGATATGGTGGTCAAGTCCGAGATAGCTGAGGATTACCTCCAAGATCTCAAGACCGCATTTGATATCCTTGACAAATACAACATGAAACTTAATCCTTCAAAGTGCCATTTCGGAGTGAAGTCTGGCAAATTCTTGTGTTACATGGTCACCAAAAGGGGGATAGAGGCAAGTCCGGAGCAGATACAAGCTATCCTGAATCTGAAATCCCCAGCGTCAGTCAAGGATGTTCAAAGGCTAACCGGCAGGATAAAGGCACTCAATAGATTCATATCAAATCCTCAGAAAAGTGTAAAGAATTTTATGATATCCTGAGGAAGAACAAAAGGTTCGAGTGGACCGGTAAGCATGAGGAAGCTTTAGCATCCTTAAAAGCTTATCATTCTTCCGCTCCTCTACTGGTTAAGCCCGAGGAAGGTAGAATGGCAAAATGGGTTGTGAAGCTAAGTGCATATGATATAACACATGAACCTAGGACTGCCATCAAATCCCAGGCATTAGCAGACTTTGTGGCAGATTTCACCGGTGAACTTAAAGAAAATGCAAACTTGGAAGTCCAACAACTTGAAGAAACCAAAGATAAGTGGACTCTATACACTGATGGTGCTTAAAATGTTAGAGGAACAGGTCTCGGGATTATGCTGAAATCGCCACAGGGGGACATTATACCTCAATCCATATCCTGCGGATTTCAAGCCACAAATAATGAGGTAGAATATGAAGCTTTGATAGCAAGATTACAACTAGCAATTGACGTGAAAATCAGTTTTATTCATGTATATATTGATTCGTTATTATTAACTAATCATTTTAATGGTTCATATACTGTTAGAGGAGAAAGACTAATGAAATATCTAGAGCTAGTAAAAAATCTAGCAAAGTGTTTCGAAATGTTTGATATTTCACTAGTACCTAGAGAAGAAAATGTTGAAGCAGATGCCCTAGCATATTTAGCTTCATCCTTCAGGATACCAGAAGGTGTCAAGATCCCTATCAGGTGTCAAGATCCCTATCATATATATCCTGAGCCCAGCAATAGAAGAACAAGGTGTCAATGAGATATCAGAAGATGGTAGAGATATAGGAGTCACGAATCATGTGGATAATGAAAGTTCTTGGATTATCCCAATCAAGGAATATCTTCAGGATGGAGTCATCCCCAAGGATCAAAACCCAAGAGCTTTTCGCACAAAGGTAATCCCATATACAATAATGAATAATATATTATACGAAAAATCTCTTGCAGGACCATATCTTAGGTGCTTGGAAAAGGCAGAAGCTCAAGCAGTTCTTCAGGATATCCATGATGGAGATTGTGGGAATCACACTGGGGGCAGAGCACTATTCTCCAAGATCCTGAGGATGGGATATTTCTGGCCAACGATGAAGAGGGATGCTATGAATTATTCTCAGAAATGTGATGCATGCCAGAGACATAGCAACATTTTGCATCAGCCAGCAGAACCATTATATCCTATTATATTCCCTTGGCCTTTCATGAAGTGGGGAATGGATATCGTGGGGAAATTACCAAGAGCCCAGGAGGAAAAGTCTTTATGTTGGCTATGACGGATTATTTCTCGAAGTGGATCGAAGTGGAAGCCTTTGTTCAAATCAGAGAGAAAGAAGTTATCTCATTCATCAAGCGCAATATCCTGACAAGATTTGGGATTCCGGCAGAGATAGTGTGTGACAATGGCTCGCAATTCATCGACAAGAGAACAACTAACTTCTGTGCTAGTTGGGGAATCCAGATGATCACGTCATCACCTGTCCACCCTCAGGCTAATGGACAGGCTGAATCAAGCAAGAAAATCATTATCAATAATCTGAAGAAAAAGTTGGGGTCTAAGAAAGGAAAGTGGGCCGAGGAACTACCCTTTGTTCTTTGGGCAGATAGAACCACTTCAAAGAATGCTACTGGTCAGACTCCTTTCTCATTAGTATTTGGAGCTGAAGCAGTTATCTCTACAGAGATGGTTATCCCGACAACCAGAACCAGTCATCAAAATCCCGAAGATAATACTCGAGGTATACTTGAAGATCTAGATGCGGTAGAAGAACTCCGGGATTTGGGAAAGATCAGAATGGCATCCTATCAACAGAAGATAGCAAAGTCTTACAACAAGAATATCAGAGTTCGAAGATTTCAAGAAGGGGATTTGGTTCTCCAAAAAGCTTTTCAGAATACTACAAATCCTGCAGATGGAAAGCTCGCACCAAAATGGGAAGGTCCTTACTTGATTGAGTCAGAAGCAGGAAAGGGGGCATACATATTGTCTACTCTGGATGGTGACTTATTACCAAGGGCTTGGAACGCTATCCACCTCAAAAAATATTTTATGTAAGACTTCTATCCCAAGGACAATTTAACAGTAATGTTAAACAACTAAGGTATGTATTCAAATTTCTATTTTTATTCATTTTCAATATTATTATTCTTCAAACAAGGTACTGACTTAAGTATCGGAGGGGTGTTAGCAAGGCTAACACCCACCCCTCACTTAGAGTTGACTGTTTTGTAGATATGAGGTGATATGAATGCCTTGTCGCAAGCTTATTCCTAAGGTATAAGGGGTTTTCACCTCTTCCAAGGTTTAAGGGATTTTCATCTCTTCTTAAGATCGCTTGTAGCACACGTTTATTCAGCCTTAGTTCGAGAGGCGGGGCCAGCACATGAAATATAGTGACTTGTTACCTCGTTATCCTCGGCTATTGGTTTGAATCTTGAGGTTTAAGGGGTTTTCACCTCTTCTTAAAGTCGCCTGTAGCGCGTCTTTATTCGGCCTTAGTTCGAGAGACGGGGCCATCACATGAAATATGTGACTTGTTACCCCGTTATCCTCGGCTATTGGTTTGAATCTTTAGGTTTAAGGGGTTTTCACCTCTTCTTAAAGTCGCCTGTAGCGCGTGTTTATTCGGCCTTAGTTCGAGAGGCGGGGCCAGCACATGAAATATAGTGACTTGTTACCTCGTTATCCTCGGCTATTGGTTTGAATCTCAAGTTTATGGTAGACGTACCATAATCTAAGGTTTAGGAGATTTTCATCTCCTCTAAAGGGCTTCGTCGCCAGTTCTTTCCTAAGGTTAAGAGATATTCATCTCTTCTAAAAGGCCTTGTCGCAAGTTCATTTCTAATGGTTTAAGAGATTTTTCATCTCTTCTAAAGGGTCTTGTCGCCAGTTTATTTAGGCCTTGTCGCCAGAATTTCTTAAAATATTATCAGGATAATGCTGATATTACAGTTCTATCGCTATATCCCCGGGATTAGAGGAGCATCCTAAACAATGATCTTATTTCAAGAATAAGATGGTCTAGACAATATCCAGGTTAATTGACGTACGGTTCTGGTATGGTTTACTATTTGTGAATATTCTACATTTCGTATTACTTATCTTATTTAAAAGGTGAAGTTTATGACTTGGTATTGGTTTATTGACTAAAACTTAAGCTATTACTAAGAAATTTTTCATTTTTAACAAACTTAAAATTTTTCTCTAATAAACAGGGATTTCGAAGGACTGATCTATTCTCGTAATAATGTCAAATTTAGTCGGTGCAAAAACATAAAATTTTGGTGCTACATGGATAAACAGTTTATCATTAGAAAATTTAACAGCTGAAATTGGTAAAAACAGCTGACAAATTTTGGGGACAATTGTTAGAGCCCAAATTTTATATTCGGATCTATGCTCAGGATCCCGAATATGCTCATGATCCCAAATATGTTCAGGATTCTCGAATAAGTTTAGTATCCTGAGTATTAATACTAATAAATAGATATTTCTCTCTTGGTGTTGATTTATAATTGCAGATATTAATTGTTGATTTAGTCCATGCGAAATACACGGTTGGTGGCTGAAGAAAACGCGTCAATTGTGTTATAAACGTTAAGAGTAAAGGCCAATTAATGGTTAAATATTGACTGTATGATGAAATCTCACACTTATAGTTAATATTAACACGTGGAAGAACTCTATTATTGTCCGGAATCATTTCTATGTTTAAGGATTCTGAATTTACTAACAGGTTTTCGATATTCGGTATCCCCTATAATTGTTAGCTGTTGTATTATCCTCGGATATTTGAAGTTATTTCGCAGATGGGACTATGTTTGACAAGTGACTCCTTAAAGAATCAGTCAAAGACGTGAGGAGTAACGACTAAGATACATAACTTCGTATTTAAAGCCATTAAACCACGTAATCAAAGCATTAAAGACAAGGGCGGATTTCCCGGGATAACAGTTGTAATTTTTTATTATATATATGAGCTGATAATATCATTAGAACACACACATTCACTTACCTAGCTACTAGCATTCTCTGTAACACTTAGCATTCGATCACTTATCAGCTCCACCACTTGTAATCACCTATTTTCGTTATTAATAATATCGACGGTGATAGTTTTCACCGTCCGGGGGTTTTTTGTGCCGTAGATTACCATAATCATATACGAATCCGACCAAAAATTACGTTCTTAATCTTTGACCAAAGCAATTCGACCAAAGATTACGCAGCTAATTCTTGACCGACGTAAGATTATTGTGATCAAGGGTTTTTCCCTCGTAATCATATCATTGTGTTCGATCTTATTATCAACAAGTACCCCGCCTCACGCACTAATTTGATCAAAAATTGCTTTGCCAATTTTTGACCGAAACAATGAACTCTTGATCCTTTATCATCATCATTCATACCCGTTTACCCCTATTCCTATCATGGTTTCAAGATCTATCCCGTTTTAGGCATAAAGCTTAGACCTTTATTGGTTTAAAACGTTCTAGGCTAGATCTAGGGTTCATCTTTGAGCCGTATACCATCATAAGGCCATTAGGTTCATTTTAATCATCAAGTTTGTATTTTTATGAGACATCTAGGTCCAATCTACTCTAGGGTCAAGTTTCATGGCAAATGGTTCATAAAAATGTAACCTTTAATCATAGGAAAGATACCTTTTGATGCTTCTAGGTTACGGTTTAGCTCGATGTTCAATGATGATCTTGTATCTAGCTTGAGGAATCACTATCCAACAATAATCGGCTTGGTCTTGGCCTTGGATCTTCCTTTTCCTCTCACGGCCGCAAATGGAAAGTTTGTGTGTGTTTTATGGAGGTGTAGGGAATATTATGATAAGATGGATGGAAATGGAAAGATTTAGGGTTTAAGAGTGTATTTATACGCCCTTAAGCCCATGGACCTAAGGCTCATCTTTCCTTTTTAGTCCATGATTAATCCATTTTTATTAAGCCTACTTCTGTTTCCATCTTCTATTATTTTATTTATTAATCCAAGTAAACTTTTCCATTAAGAATAATATATAAAATATTATTATTGAGATTCGGGATGTTACACTCACCGTCAAAGATAACATAGAATCTTGTTTTTGGATTTTCTGGTCTCTGTGTGATTTGAGAGTAACTTGGTCTTAGTGAGACCTCTTCAGTTTTTGGCAACCTGTCAGCCATCAACGGATTTGATTTGTCTTTACCAGAGCCGTTTGCTTCTGGACTAGATTAAGATCTTAGTCCTTTGTTAACTTTTCTTTTGCTTTTTTCCAAAGCAACAGGAGTAAACGGACTTGTTTTTTCTTTACCCTTTGCCGTTTGAAAGAGAATAGATTCAGATTGTCTCCTTTCGGATTCCTGCTCTGAATTAGCAGTTGTTTCTAGACTTTCGTCATAGAGTGCTATTTTTTCTTGATTAGACTTTAATTCTAGAAGAAGATTTTTTTCTTTGAGACGTAATGCCTTTAATTCTTCCATGAGTTTTTTCTTTTTGTGGAAAAGAATTGTTTATACCAATTTGAGGGGTTTAGCTCCTTAAATAGGTGAAAAAAGGTGTGAATAGTTTTCACGATTATTGAAAGTCTCGTGTCAGGTATTCAGCCAGCACGTTCTTGGTTCCCTCGAGATGCTCAATGTCGAAGGAATATCTAGAAAACCACATTTGCCATCTGACTAGACAGCCGTGCTTATTATCTCTAAAAATTTTCATTTTAAGAAAATAAGTAAAGTTTTTATTAGGGTTTTTGTCTTCTTCCCCCCTTTTATAAGTTTTATTTTTATTCATTTCGGACTATTAGAGCTATTGCTACTGTCTGAAGATGAATCATACGTTATTTCAAATGAATATACATGCATATAGTCATCAAAAATATTTTCTGAAGGATAATATCCTTCAATTTCTGCTTCAAAAATGAGTTTTACCTTTTCTAGAAATTTTTGTCTATTAGGACATTCGTTGGCATAATGCCCCTCTTCCGAGCATATCCAGCAACGACATTTCTTTTTTCCTTGGGGACAAACCTTAGGTTTTTCTTTAGAAAAATATTTTCCAGGGATAAATTTTCTTTTCTTGGGTTTCCAAAACCTTCTTTTAGTTTTGTATTTTCTTTTATATTTCTTTTTGAAAATATATTGTTTTTCTCCTCATCACAACCAAAAGATAATTGAGGTGTATCAGTAATTTTATGACAACAATTTTTGTTAAATCTTTTTAACTGTTTTTGCTTGTTGGAAAAGTCACAGTAAACAACAATTTCTTCTTTAACGATTCTTGTAGCAAAACCTAGAGAGTGCTTTGTTAAGTCGTTCTTCTCTTTATTCCATCGTTCTTTGGCTATTTCGCCAACAATAGGAATTTTCATTAGGTAAACTTCTATCCAGGAATGATATTCACCTGTGCTTAGCTTATATAGTTTTATTCAAAAAGACAAGTAAAGTCATCTAAAAGACATATATCACAAAGTTGTGATTGGGTTAATATTTGTCTTGCTTTTTCAAGCTATTTTTGGTTCTCATGATCTTTATTTGTAAGGAAATCAAGACCTAAGAACATCATATACATGGCATTAACAATTTGATCAAAGAGATCATCCCCATGTAGATTTTCATTGCAAGTTGTTCCTTTAATAAAATCTTGGACTACTCCTACGGACTTATGCTCTATTAATAACAATAAGGCCTTGGCATTGGAAAATTCTTCTGGATTAGACTGGATAATCAGACTAATTTCCGTGTTCCATTTGTCGATTGTTTTTTTTCTTTGAATAAAATCAAAAATACAATCAATTTTTATGGTACCAATTTCAGTTGAACTACCATTATTTTTATCGGAATTTGGTATCCCCTTATGATAGGGCATAGAGAATTCATATTTTGTGTTCTCTTTCCTGTAGGATGGCTTGCGGTTACTACTACTAGCAGCGCTGGATTGATTCATCCTATATTTTGGTACTTCTTCTTCTTCTGAAGAAAAATCTTCTTCTTCAGTTTTGGTTCTTTTAAAGCAAAGATTTTTTCTTAATTTTCTGGAAAATATTTTTCTTTTAATTCTTTATTTTCAGAAAATTTCTTTTCGCACTCTTAATCACTTAAAGTCATGAGTTGAACGAGTTCCTGTATTTGTTTGGCTGAATAATTTCCAGCTGTTCGTCAAAAATTTGTTCTAATCTTTGTGTAATAGAACTCATTTATTTACAAGACAAAATTGTTTTATTATTTTGAAGATTAAAATAATTCACTCTAATTCCTGGATTTATCTTTTGGATAGGATTTCTCATCTAACTTTTATTAGTCTTTTGAGGTAGATCCGAAAGGCCATTCCAAAGCATTTGGACTCTTAGAACTTCCTAATGAAGGATTTGCAACATTAAAGTTGGGAAAAGAGTATTTTTGAAATCTCTTTTTATCTTCAGAAGTATTTTCTTTATGTTTTTCGGGCTTTGGCATTTTTCTTCTTTGATTTTATCAATTTTGTCTGGGACATCTTTGATAATTTTTGCCGTTATGGCTTCTAAACCTTCATTGGTAGTTAATTCTTCTATCTTTTTGATTAATTCTTTAATCGATTCTTCGATTTTTATTAGACTCATGCTATAGAAATTATTGCTTTTCTAGCCTTGAGATTGTCTATTCTTTTTCTAATAGCAAAGATTTCTTCTTTTAAAGCTTTTATTTTTAGAGTTTTTGTTTTATGACTTGTCATAATATCTACTCTAACTTGCTCTATTCTTATAAGAAAAATTTGTATTGAAGCTTCTTCTTGAGTAATTTCTTCATTTAGAATCATTAAATTTTTAAGGATTGGCTGTGATGGAGTCATTTCCCAGCTATTTCTTTAAGAATTTCACCATATCTGTCAACCTTTTCAGACATAGATCTTATTAATTGTGATTCAGTAAAACTGGGTTCTCCTATTCTTAAGGTGTTTCCAGTAAAACTGTGTCTAGGTCGGGACACTAGAGGTTGTTTATTGCGAGCAATATTAATTGCCCAATCTTCTTGTAACTGTGAAGGTTCAGAAAATTTACTTTCTTCGACAGTTCCAATTTCTGAGAATATATCTTCGATTGTTATATTCTCTTTCTCTTTATACTCAATTGAATGAGTACTATTTGTTAAAGCATACGAGATTAAATAATTAATCGTAAATACTTTATTACCCGGTTCCATAAGGTCGGTTCTTTCACATTGATGTATGAAACTTAATGTTTTATCGAAATCTTTTGAATCTCGATGTAAAGCAAATTTAGGATATATAGTAAACATAAATTTTCCTTATGCTAAATTTCCTTGTACTGCTCCCGAGGGAAGAACTTCTTAGTACTTACATAATACTCTCCTTTAGCAAGGAGTTTACTCACTAATACACATGATCACAAGAGAGAAAAGGAAGATAGGTAAGAGTGTGACTGAGAATGAGATGCCTAAACTTAAGAATCATTCTCCTTTATATAGGAGGAGAAGATTTATACAATGGACAAAAATGCCCTTTTAATTTCGTCATGCATGGAGTTTTTAATCGACATACCCATGTGTTGGGTCCAGTTCCCTGGTGTCTTCATCCAAGTAATAGCTGTAAAGTTGAGAGCTATTATTTTCTTTTGTACTGTCTGAACAGTATTCGCAATTATGATTTTCATGAGTGCGCTAAAGCTCCTGACATAGTCTTTCTTTTGTGACTGGCCCTGCTTCTACTTTATTAAAGATGATTCTTTGTTCCATCTTTTCTAAAGCTTCTTTCTCGTGCTTTGTTAGTGGAAGACTACTAAAGCTGGAATTACACAGTGGTGACTGTAATAGTTTACTTTATTAAAGCTTCCAGCTTTTATTTTTTGCAAGTTTTCAAGTATTTTTAGAAAACTCTTGACTCTTATTTCAACCCAATTGCTCGGGTCTTCATATTTTTCTTCCATGACTTTGGATGGGTTTACGGTTCTTGTTTTAGCAAGACCAATTTCCAGATGATGGTAGCTTTGGAAAGTTTTTCCTTGATGCCAATCGGGGAGTGTAAAAGTACACTTAATGAAGATATTAGCATCTTTTGCTGCTGCAATCTTTTTGAGAAAGTTTTTGATTGCTTTCTTCATTCCTTCGGTCATTAGATTAATTTCTTGTAAATTAGAGGAAGGGTAAATATACTTAACTAACCCAGCAGAGAATGCTAAGGAGATAAGTTCTGGGCTTGCGCCTAGACAAAAGACAATTAAACTTTTAGTAGTCTTATCTTCTGTGTAAATGTGCTCGGATTCAAAGTCATTTTGACTTAAAGAGCGCGCTTTAGACCATAATGATCTAAATTCATCAAGAGATACAATATCTTGGGATTCTTCTTCTTCTTCTTCTTCTTCTTTCTCTTTAGTAAATTTTAATTTTGAAGGAAATGGGGAAGCTTTTCTGAACTCAACAGTTTCTTCTTGTTTTCCTGGTTTTAAAGGTTTAGGAAAAATTGTTACCTTCAAAGGTATTTCTCTCTTTCCAAGATTTGCTGAATAGCGAGTGGCTTCTTGTTGGGCTTGTGCTAACGTCCCAAACTTTTTGAATGGATAGCTGGTTCCATCCACGTAACTTTTGACTGTTGACCAGTCTTAGTATATACCCCTATGCTCACCGTCAAAGATAACATAGAACCTTGTTTTTGGATATTCTGGTCTCTGTGTGATTTGAGAGTAACTTGGTCTTAGTGAGACCTCTTCAGTTTTTGGCAAACTGTCAACCATCAACGGATTTGATTTGTCTTTACCAGAGCCGTTTGCTTCTGGACTAGATGAAGATCTTAGTTTTTCATTAAATTTTCTTCTACTTTTTTCCAAAGCAACAGGAGTAAACGGACTTGTTTTTTCTTTACCCTTTGCCGTTTGAAAGGGAATAGATTCAGATTGTCTCCTTTCGGATTCCTGCTCTGAATTAGCAGTTGTTTCTAGACTTTCGTCATAGAGTGCTATTTTTTCTTGAATAGACTTTAATTCTATAAGAAGATTTTTTTCTTTGAGACGTAATGCCTTTAATTCTTCCATGAGTTTTTTCTTTTTGTGGAAAAGAATTGTTTATACCAATTTGAGGGGTTTTTAGCTCCTTAAATAGGTGAAAAAAGGTGTGAATAGTTTTCACGATTATTGAAAGTCTCGTGTCAGGCAGTCAGGCAGCACGTTCTTGGTTCCCTCGAGATGCTCAATGTCGAAGGAATATCTAGAAAACCACATTTGCCATCTGACTAGACAGCCTTGCATATTATCTCCAGAAATTTTCGTTTTAAGAAAATAAGTAAAGTTTTTATTAGGGTTTTTGTCTTCTTCCCCCCTTTTATAAGTTTTATTTTTATTCATTTCGGACTATTAGAGCTATTTCTACTGTCTGAGGATGAATCATACGTTATTTCAAATGAATATACATGCATATAGTAATCAAAAATATTTTCTGAAGGATAATATCCTTCAATTTCTGCTACAGAAATGAGTTTTATCTTTTCTGGAAACTTTTGTCTATTAGGACATTCGTTGGCATAATGCCCCTCTTCCGAGCATATCCAGCAACGACATTTCTTTTTTCCTTGGGGACAAACCTTAGGTTTTTCTTTTGAAAAGTATTTTCCAGGGATGAATTTTCTTTTCTTGGGTTTGCAAAACCTTCTTTTAGTTTTGTATTTTCTTTTATATTTCTTTTTGAAAATATATTGTTTTTCTCCTCATCACAACCAAAAGATAATTGAGGTGTATCAGTAATTTTATGACAACAATTTTTGTTAAATCTTTTTAACTGTTTTTGCTTGTTGGAAAAGTCACAGTAAACAACAATTTCTTCTTTAACGATTCTTGTAGCAAAACCTAGAGAGTGCTTTGTTAAGTCGTTCTTCTCTTTATTCCATCGTTCTTTGGCTATTTCGCCAACAATAGGAATTTTCATTAGGTAAACTTCTATCCAGGAATGATATTCACCTGTGCTTAGCTTATATAGTTTTGTTCAAAAAGACAAGTAAAGTCATCTAAAAGACATATATCACAAAGTTGTGATTGGGTTAATATTTGTCTTGCTTTTTCAAGCTATTTTTGGTTCTCATGATCTTTATTTGTAAGGAAATCAAGACCTAAGAACATCATATACATGGCATTAATAATTTGATCAAAGAGATCATCCCCATTTATATTTTCATTCCAAGTTGTTACTTTAATAAAATCTTGGACTATTCCTGCGGACTTATGTTCTACTAATAACAATAAGGCCTTGGCATTGGAAAATTCTTCTGGATAAGACTGGATAATCAGACTAATTTCAGTGTTCCATTTGTCGATTGTTTCTTTTCTTTGATTAAAATCAAAAATACAATCAGTTTTTATGGTACCAATTTCAGTTGAACTACCATTATTTTTATCGGAATTTGGTATCCCCTTATGATAGGGCATAGAGAATTCATATTTTTTGTTCTCTTTCATGTAGGATGGCTTGCGGTTACTAATACTAGCAGCACTGGATTGATTCATCCTATATTTTGGAACTTCTTCTTCTTCAGTTTCGGGTTCTTTTAAAGCAAAGATTTTTTCTTTATTTTCTGGAAAATATTTTTCTTTTAATTATTTTTTTTTCAAAAAATTTCTTTTCGCACTCTTGATTGCTTAAGGTCATGAGTTGAACGAGTTCCTGTATTTGTTCGGCTGAATAATTTTCCAGTTGTTCGTCAATAATTTGTTCTAATCTTTGTGTGATAGAACTCATTTATTTAAAAGACAAAATAGTTTTATTATTTTGAAGATTAAAATAATTCATTCTAATTCCTGGATTTATCTTTTGGATAGGATTTCTCATCTAACTTTTATTAGTCTTTTGAGGTAGATCCGAAAGGCCATTCCAAAGCATTTTGACTCTTAGAACTTCCTAATGAAGGATTTCCAACATTAAAGTTGGGAAAAGAGTATTTTTGAAATCTCTTTTTATCTTCGGAAGTATTTTCTTTATGTTTTTCGGGCTTTGGCATTTTTCTTCTTTGATTTTATCAATTTTGTTTGAGACATTTTTGATAATTTTTGCCGCTATGGCTTCTAAACCTTCATTGGTAGTTAATTCTTCTATCTTTTTGATTAATTCTTTAATCGATTCTTCGATTTTTATTAGACTCATGCTATAGAAATTATTTCTTTTCTAGCCTTGAGATTGTCTATTCTTTTTCTAATAGCAAAGATTTCTTCTTTTAAAGCTTTTATTTTTAGAGTTTTTGTTTTATGACTTGTCATAATATCTACTCTAACTTGCTCTATTCTTATAAAAAAAATTTGTATTGAAGCTTTTTCTTGAGTAATTTCTTCATTTAGAAGCTTTAAATTTTTAAGGATTGGCTGTGATGGAGTCATTTCCCAGCTATTTCCTTAAGAATTTCACCATATCTGTCCACCTTTTCAGACATAGATCTTATTAATTGTGATTCAGTAAAACTGGGTTCTCCTATTCTTAAGGGGTTTCCAGTAAAACTGTGTCTAGGTCGAGACACTAGAGGTTGTTTATTGCGAGCAATATTAATTGCCAATCTTCTTGTAACTATGAAGGTTCAGAAAATTTACTTCCTTCGACAGTTCCAGTTTCTGAGAATATATCTTCGATTGTTATATTCTCTTTCTCTTTATACTCAATTTAATGAGTACTATTTGTTAAAGCATACGAGATTAAATAATTAATCATAAATACTTTATTACCTGGTTCCATAAGGTCGGTTCTTTCATATTGATGTATGAAACTTAATGTTTTATCGAAATCTTTTGAATCTCGATGTAAGGCAAATTTAGGATATATAGTAAACATAAATTTTCCATATGCTAAATTTCCTTGTGCAGCTCCTAAAAGAGCATCTTGTCTGTTAACAATTCTATTTTCAACAAGAGTCATTTTTATAGGAAAATTAATTCCATCTTTAAATTGTGCTTTTAGAAGAATTTTTACTGCTCCTATATGCACCATGTTCATGGTTCTTCTTAACTTAGGTTTCATAGTCAAAAGTCTTTTTGCTATTTCTCCTTTAGTTAAAAGAGGTAGATATACTTCTCCTGAAGTATCTTTTATATCTACTGAAAGTTCTTCAGTATTGAAGCAGTAGAAAATCTTATTTTTTTCTAGAGAAAGCTCTTGAGACTAAACTCTGTAAGTGATTAGGTTGATTAAAACCGTTTTTGTGTCAAGCTTGAATTTAAGCCTGTTTATTTTTTCTAGTTGATTAAAATTAATCATATAATCTGAAGCAAAACCGTTTTCATTTTTTCTAAAGTTTATTACTTCAGTTATTTCTTGATTGTTTGATGTTTCACATTCAGTTTCTTTATGATCTATTTTAAGAGACATTTGATTACTAGTAATTTTTTGATTACTAATCCCACTTTTTTAAAAACGAGCACTTTTCTGATTGAAGATATTTTGAGAACCATGTTGAGTTTTAAGAACTTAAGAACTCAATTCTAGGCCACACATATAATTAAATGGATTGAAATATGTGGTTGAGATAAAATCTGGCAAAAAAGTCAAAGTATGAGAGAGAATAAATATGTAAGTGGTTACACTAACTTTTACGTTCGTTACACATGTATAAAAAGTCGACTCGGTGCGTAAAAAATTCTGTAATTTTTTGCGTGTATGTAACTTACATATATTACGCATGTTTAAAAAAAATTCGAAAAAAATCGTTACACTGAGTTCTTTCGAGTTCTTAAAACTCAAAGGGGTTCTTAATTGAAATCTCCCCTATATATATATATATATAGGATTAGTATCATTATAGAACTCTTAAATTATTTAAGAACTTGAAGGAACCCTTGAAAATTAACGTTTTTTACAAATTTTTTTGTACGTTAAGGTTATTTGAGTGTAGTTTTATCATTTTTTATATCTATAATTACGATTACAATTATGAAAAATAGTTTTTACACATATTTAAACTTTTTTCTGCATATATGTAAATTTGTTATTACATAAATCTTACACATATGTAAACTTGTGATTTATATATGTAATAACAAATTTATATATAAAATAGGTAAAACTAGTCTTAAACAATGTTAATATATGAAAAAAATTAAAAAATGTTTGTTTCTTATGAGTTCCTAGAAGTTCTTAACTTTTTTGAAGTTCTCAAATGATACTAACGCTATATATATATATATATATATAGGGTAGGGTTAATGTAAAAAACAATATTTTTGTGAGAAGAATAAGAATAGATCTAGGCCTTTGGATCTATGATCTAGTGGTTGAGATTGGTAGTTTCTAAATAGTTGTATTGTTTCATATTTACATTGTGTAGTGTCATATTTAGGTGGTTTGTTTTATTTTAAATCTCTTCTCACACTTCTCACAAAACACTTGTTTTTATTTGAACTCTTTTCTATATATATATATATATAGGGTTTGGTTTAAATACAAATGAAAATTAGCGTGCTAAACGTGGGAATCAAGTAAAGTAATTATATATACAAGTAGAGTAATTATGTAATTACATCGTAGAATAATTACATAATTACTATATTTGTATATATATTTACTCTACTTAATTATCACGTTTAGCACGCTAAATTCATCCGTACGTCAAATTTTCCATATATATATATATATATATATATTTATATATGTATATATATCATCGTACTCAGTATATCCCACAAGTAGCAAAGCTATGGTAGGTTCTGAGGTGGGTAAGATGTAGACAGCCTTACCTCTACCCCGTAGGAATAGAGAGGCTGCTTCCGATGAGACCACCGGCTATATATATATGTTTAAGTTCAAGAAAGAAATGAAATTACTGCGAGAAATGAGTATAAGCCACTAGTTTTATTTTAGGTTTTAAAAGTTTAAATATAAATGAAAAAGATATAAATGTAACAATAAATGCACATTCTCTCTCCAATTAATACAACTAATATAACCATAATAAATCTCTCTCTAATTAATATATTTACATAATTTAACTAAAATAAATAAAAATATAAAAACACTAATTTAGTTTTCATAAATAATAAAAAAAATGTCATACAAATGTGTCCATTAAATATAAACAATAATATACAACCTACACAAAATTATATAACCTACACTTGTTTTGAGCAATAAAAACGTACGTTATACAAAAAACATACAACTTACATAATAAATTCGACATCAACGATTATATAAACTACACAAATATACACATATCCTACACGTGTGTAGGTTATATGTTTTTCGTGTATAGGTTATGTTTTCTTATTCTTAGAACAAGTGTGAGTTATATGTAATTGTGTAGGTTGTATATTTCACATTTAATGCAAACATATGTATGATAGGTTTTACATTATTCATCACAATGTAACTACGTGTTGATGGATATTGATAAGTTGAGTTTGAAGAAATTGGTTTTAAACATAAATTTTTTAATGGATGAATAAATTGTATTTGTTTAGGATAAAGTTTTCATGTGTAGGTTATATGTTTTCGTGTGCGTGTATATTTTATTGATGATGAATTTTGTGTGTATGTTATATGTTTTCATATTCTCAGAACAAGTGTAGGCTATATATTTTTGTGTATGTTGTATTTTTTTGTTGATATATAATGCTAACACATATAAAATAGTTTTTTATATTATTTATCACAATGTAACTACGTGTTGATGGATATTTATATATTGAGTTGGAAGAAATTTGGATGGAAAGAAATTTTAACGTATAAATAAATTGTACTTGTGTAGGATAAATTGCACTTGTGTAGGATAAAAATTTAGATAGAAAATAAATGAATTATTAATATTTTTTAATTACAGTAATTTGATTAGTTATATTAATTTAATAGATATATTAACTGAAGAGAGAGATGTATTTATAGTTTCTTAATTAATCTTGAAGTTTTAAATCCTAAAATAAAACTAGTGTTCCATATTCATTTCTCGCAATAATTTCATTTCTCTCTTAAACCATCCTCTATATATATATATATTAATAGAAAATGGTTCAAATAAAAAGAAAAGGTTTACTAAGAATAGTAAGAACCAATAGATTTTTGACAAGTGACATTACAACACATGGTGAAAGAACAATTCTAAGAAACTATGTCGGTTATAGTGGTGAAAGAGTAATTATAGAAAACTATGTCGGTTTTTGGTAATTTTATATCTCAACCATTGATTAACATGATCCAATGACTATGATTTATTCATAGTCTTTCTAGGAAATTACTTCTTTTTAAGATATCCCCCCCATATATATATATCTATAATATATATAAACGAAGACTTAAAAATCTTACGTGTCGCGATGTGGGTCGCTCCCCCTTTTTTTGGAGTCACCAGATTTGCTTGATTTTTAAATGGAGGTTTCTCATGCATTTGACCAGAATTCACGGGTATGGGTCTTACCAAACCCAGATTTTCCTTAAACGGGTTATAACATCTCATTAAATTAAAAATTATTCTCACCAAATTATTGATGAGAAAATCCTATAAAATAGGATATACTAAAATTATTATATGATTTAAAAAAATATTATTTATAATTAAGAAACAATTTTATAGTAAAAAAATAAGCGGGTCTTGGGTCTCACCAAACCCAAATAACTTTTAAACCGGGTTATAAAATCTTAGTTATTTGTGAAACTCTTTTATTATCAAACTCTAATATAAATTTTCTTACAATAAATAAAATTGAACTACAAAAAAGTATATAAATATTAAAAACGAATGAATGAATAATGTAAAACAGCCCCCGTAATACGGGGAGATAAATACTAGTGTATATATATATATATATATATATATATATATAGAGAGAGAGAGAGAGAGAGAGAGAGAGAGAATTAAGTAGGTGTGAGATCCAAGTAATCTTAGTGTGAGAAATACAATAAGTGTAAAAATATTCTCAAGCACTAAATTACTTTAATCAATGGTAAAATTATTAATGAGATTTGTAATTAAATAGAACATATAATGTATGAATTAGTTAACTAATGGTAGTATTGAAATTTATTTTTTATTTTACTATTGGTATC